>NC_041349.1:22693548-22908548 GCF_004354835.1 Perca flavescens
ACTAATAATCTGATTCATTACATTTTCAACATTCATGATACCTAGACGATGAATCTATATGTTTTTGGTGACTGCCTGACATTTCTTCTAGCACCACAATTTATATGGAAGAAATATTAAAATCTAATGGACAGATTGTTATGGCGGTAATAAAGCACATTCATACTCCCCAGAGGACAAACCTTTTTCATTTTGGACACTTCATGAGGATTCTTTGTGCCTCATATCAGGCCAAATGTTAACTTTGTAGACAAACTGAAATGAAATGGGCAGATCTTCCAAGGACTATTTCATGTCAGCCTGGCAGGTACAGCCACCACTGAAACCTGATCCCTACTTAATGTCTGATTCTGACCAGGTTCAACAAGCTGTCGCACTGGCTACATTTCATGCTCTCAATGATACAACCATCCATCTCTGTCCTTCTGCTTCAGTATCACTTGGACATAGGTGGCCTAAATGGTGATTTAATTGGCACATGTGGTTTAAACTGAGAAGGATCATGTAGTGGATTAGAAGGATTTGAATCTCTTTTGTACACAATCAGTGATTAGTAGAGATTAATTGATTCAACTAGTGCAATGTGTGTTTTTTGATAGAAAGTTAAGCAGTTCCAGGTGTAGAACCCAGGGATGTCCCTGCTCCCTATATTGCATATTTTGCTGGGTTACAGTCTTGGCAAACTAATAAAGAGCAGAGCCAGATTTCAGTCCTGTTTTTAATTAATATTTTCTTCTTGAATGCAGCCAATTCCTTTTTTCCAAAAAAACACATGTCCGCCTCAGTTTAACTGCATCCATCAATCAAGTCTATTTTAATGTTCATGCACAAACCATTTTAAACAATGCCTGAATGATAATGATGTGTTGTCTGTGTTGTACTGTACCTGGGTGGGCAGGGCTGAGTTTTGCAGTCCTGCAGGAGTTGCGGGGGCCGACGGGAGCTCACACACAGGCTCTGGTCTGCTGCCTCCCTGGTCTGCTTGTTCAGGCAGATGACCACAGCCTCCTGCACACCTGGGATTAGACAGCACCGAGCAGTCACAAGGGATGTCCAAAGAATCATGAGCTATTGCACGTTTCAATCACAAGTGCTTTCACCTTTTTAAAATGTGTATACTTGCTGTACCATATCTTCTTAAAAAGAATGCCAAAAATGCTTGTTTAGCATCTCTCCAATATTATAACCCTCCAATCATATTATGGAGCATAGAATATTGCAAGCAGACACTGCAATAAAGCCAGATATTTGGCCCCTCAATGAAAGCAAGCAAGGGTTGTACCTATTGGGGCACAATGAACATGAAAACAGTACAGCTGTCTGAGTAAGTTCTGGCCTGAACTGTGGGAAAAAAAACTTTTAGGGTGTGATGTCAGGTCATGTTAAAAGCAACATAACATAAATCTCGGAGTCTGCTTCGAATGTTGGGGACAATAACAGTGAAGCAGGCACTTCAAACGCCACGGTGGTGTGATGGTCCACAGGAGCGCCGCCCTCAGGGTGTGTATGTGACATCCGATACCACTCTGTAATCATCCCCCGAATGGGAGTTTGTTAGGTTTGGGTGAGCGCACACACAGACATTGACAAAGGTCTACGCCCATGTGAAGAAATGAAGTTACACATGCACACTTGTGGAGACATTTAACACACAGACACAGATTTCAGGCATAGAGGCTTGGGTGTGGAGGTGGGGAGATTAAAGTGGGCCTCAACGAATGTTGGCAGGATGTTTAGGAAAGCTGGCTCTGTCTGGCGCTGCATTCACTGCCGCTGTGAGAGTCGCCAACGTATGACCTTTAGGGTTGAACTTGGGATTCCATCCATTATCATCTAATATCATATAACTTACTTCTACTTCAAAGGCCATACTGGCATGGCTTTGGTCATCCACTGACATAAGGTCACCGGTTACTGCTCTGACATTTCTTTTTAATACAGCAACTGGGACTGGGACAATTCAGTGAAACTGACGGAGTGGGGGTTGCCTCCAGGATTTACAGTGCATTCAAACTACTGTAAGCAATATAATGTATTTGCTGTATTTGTACAATTAAGTGAGTTAACAAAGTGTTTCCTAGTTCTATTTCTTTACTTTCTTATATTTAAAAAGGTCAATAATGATCCATACCTCCCCCACAACTCTCTGAGCACTCCGTAAAACCCTCATACTCCCAGTCGTGTAGTTCTTCTCTTTCAGGTGTCTCCCCACCCTCTTCTTCTTGTCCCTCCTTTTGGCTCTCTTTTCCTTCGCCCGAAACACCAGAGCAGGGAGTACGGTAGCAGGGCTGACTTGTAGCAGGTTTTACCCCCTCACACTCATCATCTGGCAGGTCAGCAACTGTCTGGGAGAAGGACAGCAGGACCTGGCACTTGATGGTCCGTCGCTGGGTCCCGGCACCGCATGTCCTGCTGCAGGGCTGCCACGGACCAGGGATGAAGCTGGATAGGAGAGGCAGCAAGTTTAAGACAACCAAAACGGGATGATTAATTGCACACATACAAATCTAAACAATATGCTGTTCATTTAGTTAGTATACTTCACATAGAGGCATGGTATGGCAGACTGTTTCCAAACCAATGCTGACCTGAAAGTAGTTACAGTCACAGGTTTTTGTGCATTCCCCATGTATACAGATTGAAGTCATTTACTGCTTAAAAAAAAAAAAAAAAAAAAAAAACATGAGTATTTATGAAATCCAGTCCTGCTGTGGTTAATTGAGCAGCTGTGAAGCATTAGGATGAAGCCATTCTTGGATAAACAGCTTTCATGTGCATCCTTCCTCATCTTAAAGAATGGATCAGAGAAGGAAATACTTGTAGATCACTGTGCGAGATCATGAATGCCTAAAGGCCTGTTAAGGTTGGGTGAGATTTAGAGTCCAGAAACTGCACTGTCACCCCCTAAATAGCTTTGTGAGAGTGTTAGAGGAAAGAAATAATGACACTGGAAAGTGTGAGACAGAATCCCTCTTGATCTTCAGGTTGGCCAAAATAAAAAGCGTAGTTCTTTAAAAGGATCAAGGAGGGGGGAATTTACTTGATGATGCGTCTTCCAGAATGTCCATAATGATTAAATAATGTTCAAGTCTGACCGTAGAGAGCATCAATGCCGTTTCATGTCACCTTTGTGTCCATTACGTGCCATAGAATAATGTAGCACTGGGATTATTGTTTTTTTTGGAATTTGCAGATATAAAGACCACACAGCATTTCATATCACATGCTTTTGCAGAAGGGTCCGTGTTTAATCGTCTTTACTCTATTGTTGTCATTACACCCAGCTATGCACCTGATCATGAATACAAAGTGGTTGGAGGCAGCCCAAATGTTTACAACATTCAGCAGCTGTCCTCTTCAGGGCCCAGCTCATCAATGTTTCTTTTGGCAACATCATATTAGAGGTGTTCAGTTTATACAAACTAATCTTTCACAGTGAATCCTCAGGCTGGACTTATAACACTGAATCACCACTGTCCCTGACGGGATCAGTAGTTTCCCAGCAATTGAGTACAATTTGAACCAGCAAAGTGATTTGTAATTTCCACTACATCATACAGACTAACTTAGCTCTGTAGCTCACTGTGGGAGTATGATTAAGTCTCTTCAGTGTTCAGTTTTTTAGTATGATGTTAAGAAAAAATGTTTTATTCTTTTTGCTCTTGTATTCATTTTATTCAAAATGGGAATATGATTGAAGGTAACATTGACGGTACGTTAAGCCAACATTCATCCTAACTGTAACAGTAAATCGTTGCACTCTCTGGGTTTATAAAACTCTCAAAGTAGTTTCCTCCACCATACATTATCAGTGTACATGTATTTCACAGAGGTAACATGGCAGCTTGCAATGTGCAGCATTCTTCCTCGGTTAAGCAGTCTGACCACAACACAACACCACCCTGCTGTTTTATAAGATGCCTCAATAAAGAACTCATAATTACAGCAAAGTTGGCTCTTTATGAGTGCTCAAGGACTCATGTTTTGGACAAACAAATGAATCACCAGCAGTTAGACCTTGGAACACAAGCAACAAAGTCAACAAGCGAACCCACAGAAATGTTTATCTTCATGCGTTAAAGTACATCTGTCAGTTCTAAAACAATCGGGATTTCGTTCGTGGATGGAAACAACACATTTTTGTGATATCCGCCAAAGCCCCATGCTAATCATTTTAGTTAAAATTTGAATCAATGGAAATATTTTATTTACTCATGGTGGTGGTAAAGGGAAAAAAAGCACTTTTGGCGAGGCTGTGGAACATATATGGGTCAAGCAGTTGCACAGCAGTGGCTCAGGGCAGGCATAAGGCCTGGCGATGGAGGTGCAATAAGTCCAACACAGAAATATCCTTCTCTTTCCTCTCACATCCGTAACCTGGCCCCATATGATAGGCAGATATTGTTGTTGGCGTGTGAATGACTGCATATTATACACATATTTATGTGCTTTTGAAGCAAAAAAAAAAACAATAGAGCAAAATCATATGTTTTGGCATGTCTATCTCTCTTTCTCTCTCTCTCCCTCCCACTTTCTCTCTCCAAAGATAAGTCAAAGTAACAGATGTTTTGAACTGGCTAACATGGTCGCTAATGCAAGTCATGCAAGACACTGGGTAGAGTCCAAACATTGTCCATCTTCAGAGGACAGCCTTTATTAGTCAATTGATATGTGGGACAAGAACATCTGGAACATCTGAGGCTTGCTGAGGTAATGCTGGTAGTCAGTGACTGAACCGTCCGCTGGTCCCAATAAGATGTTTTTCCGCTTTCACCTTCTGCCTCCCTTTTTACTTTCAATAACCTCATCCAGCATATTCATTACTTAGAACTGACGATTCATACCTTCACTGAAGCAAAACAACATCTAACTTCAGCAAGGGGGAATTCTTCTTTACTCTACTTGACAAACATTTAGCATACCCAGGTGTTCAAACACATGCACCCAAACTGGTGCATATTTTAAAAACTTGCCAGGGGAAAAATGGGGGCTCCAGGCGTACATTTTGACTCCAAGTTCTTGTAAATGGCCGTTGACATTAACACAGCCATGATACTACGGTGGTTTTATGGCAGCACAGGGCCCTGTCTACTTCAGTTTCCCCTCCAGGAAAATTCTAAGCTCTGGGTTGTGAATACTGTTGTTAAAACTGTGTATCTGGGATCTGACTTTTGCTTCTTTATCCCTGCAGAGTGACAGTAATCATTTTTTACGGGTTATGAAGCTTCAGAGTAATTTACAGCTTTACCAGTTGCACCTTCCTAACTTACTTTTTGTATAAGGCCACCTGTGATGGTGTTAACATAACATTCACCTCTGGTAGTAAATTACAGGTATATGGTTGTAGTCCAGAGTGCCATTAAATATAAGCAGAATTGCATATTTTTACAAGTTTGAATTGCAGTTCCTACTGCTTTCAATAGAAGAAAGCAGCAAATAGAGATATTTCAAAATCACTGTGATCCGACTTTTGTGTGTGTTATGCATGCATATGTGGGTGTCTGGTACTCACGTCGGTTCCTCAGTAACGCTGATCTCCTCCTCCAGCTCTATGGCCTGCTTATGCCACACAGGTTTTGCCTCAACTGGGAGCGTATCTAGAAAAAAATCACCATCAAAAGTTAACCATCACATGACACATTTATTTTAGAACATGATCAAATAAAAAAAAGAAATATCCCAAAAATCTAACCCACCTATGGATTTATAACAGGGCACAGTCACCAGGCACTCCTCCTTGATGTGGGGTTTGGTGGTGGGGTTGCAACCTCCAGCATGGAGTCCTCTGTGATCGATGCATAACACCACCCTGTAGCGCAGACCCTGCCCACAGGTCACCGTGCACTGGTGGTGACAGGACAGTTCAGCAGATATAGTCTATAAATTACTGATGATAACTCTTATGGTTACATCTCTTTGCTTGTGTTTGACAGAGAGCCCTCGACTCAAGGGAAGTAAAGAAAGACTCCTTCCCAAATCCCTGCAGCTCTGTGCTCAGGAGTGAACTTTGTGTTTCCGCTGCCAAAACAAGCATTTAAAGGCAAGTTCACAAGGAAGAATGTGCTAGGTAAACAGCATCCCAGGTTTTTTGAAGGGCTGCAAATTTGACTCCCTGGGCCTCTGCTTGTGCCTGTTTAACTGGGGAGGCTGAAAAATCCCCACGAGGAAGTTGCATGAGGATATCTATGGTTAATGTAACAGCAACTCCACCAAATAAGTAACCAACCGGAAGTGTAAAATGATCCAGATGCACCACCCCGATAAACTGCGTATGAGTTTATGTGCTGTCGACTTTGGGGTTATAATTAAAGACTTGTGTGTATGTTTTGGATGGTGTGTTCAAGAGAGGACATTCACATTGAGGTCAGCAGTGCTACTCTGACTCACACAGCGAGGTTGCATTTTAACTTAAGCAGTTGCAAGTGTTCCTGTCATGTTGGAAAGGCTGATAGATGTCTGAAGAGACGACCGAATCTCAGGTCAGGCTGTCTGCAGAGTATATTTTTGTTTCACCCCAGAACAATTAATCATTAATCATTTTTACTTCTTCTAATTCCAAGGGTTAATTAAGACCCACTGTGGTGATTCACAGACGCAAAAGACAAATTAAACGTTTGCTAATATTTGACTTCGAGACATCTACTTATTTACATTTGGTTACTCTGCCTTTTTAGCTGACCTTTCTCAACATTTCTAGTTATGTGATGCTTTACAGCACCTCGCAAAAGAACAACTGTAATCAATTAAGGCTCAGCGTGGCCTTTAAACTTCATTTTCTTGGCCTTATATTGACTTGATACGGTGTAAAAAATAATAACCAGTGATAATAATGGAAAAAGGGCACCTACGGGTGACCACTCCTGTGCCAGCCAGGTGGGGCAGTCAAAGGTGTTACAGGGCTGCAGTATAGCTGTCTTGGGGGAGTAGAGACACTTCCATTCCTCAGTGGGAGTGATGGTACCCTGCATGTCCTCCTCCACGCAGGAAACCGAGCGACTCTGGAGGCCTCCTCCGCACGAGGTGGAGCAGGCGGTCCAGGGACTGCTCTCCCATCTGACATCATGAAGGGAAGTCATGAAGTCAATCAGGGAGATTGATAAATGTCAATAGTTGTGTTATTATTTGTCCTCACAGTTGGGAGTACATACCGAGGCAGGGGGTGGTAGAGGTCATACGGCATGATTTGCTTGTAGCCGTCACTAAAAGGCAGAATCAATTAAGGAAATTAGGATTTAAAATAACACAAACTGCTGTTGACAGATCATTAACATCAATTTAAATTGTTTGCTTTTTTAAAAGAGTTTTTGTCCAGTCTCTAACCTGGCCAGGCAGGGCTCCATGTTGCACTCCTCGAGTTTGGGTTTGGGTTTGACGTTCTCTGGGTAATAATGGCAATACTGATCCACAACCACCCGGCCGCTCCGCAGGTCAAAGCACTCTGCTGAGGTTAGCTGGTAACCTACAGACAAAAAAAAAAAAAAAAAAAAAAAAGACATAAATGGACACTAAAGTGATGCATCAAAACACATTTAGTGGAGCAGTAATTCAACGTGAAGCATTTATCAAATATTTTATCCTTTATTTGCCACAGGAAATAACTTTTCAGCATCAGAGCTTTCTAAGCAGATGAGTCAAGAATGCAACGCTATGCTTACCTCCACCACACGTGACGGAGCAAGGGAAGAAGTCGGTCTCTCTCCAGCGGTGGATGATGGGCTGGTAATAGATGTACTGGACCACACTGTCTGCTCCACTGGCAAACTGCACCTACGGTATGGAAACAGCAGTCATGGTGTGACCACCAAATCTTGTCACTACGATTATACATCACTATATTACTATATTATTATATTACATCACAGCAAGGCTTTCATTTTATAATAATACACCTAAAGGATGATGAATGCAACCAGAATGATTTGAACGAGTAGTTTGACATGCCAGATTTTGTGAAATACACTTGTTGCCGAGAGTTAGTTAGTAAGAATTGTCATTATGTGTTTTCACTGGGTGAGTAAACACACAGGTTGTGGTTTAACTGAGCCCGTTCTAAACTAAGCTAAGCCGTTGTTTCGGAGTCTTTCTGTCCCCTAGGGGCCATCACAGCTACCATATATAACTGGAGAATACAACTGCATTTCATGGAAGTAAAAAATAAAATACCCAGGTGTTTGCTTTCCAGGATCAGCAAACTATCATCACTCCTCCCAATATAGATGTTAAATTACTTTTCTCAAGCAGTCCTCAGGAGAAATAAACTGCTTATATAGACCATACAGGGTGTTGTATATGTATTGTATAACATAAAAAGAGTGGAGGGCAGGAAATAAATTACTGGGCTACAACTCAGACCATGCCAAGTTAGATATATAGACCATTTACGTGTTAAGCTGGGTTTTCAAACTGGTGTGTTCAGATCGTTTCAACGTTTCTTGAATAAAAATTGAGTAAAGTCACGAGACTAGACGAAATGCTGATGCAGCTGAACTTATAGTAGATACAGGAATCAATTAGATGTTCATTTTCACACACAGACCCAAATTTGACCCTGAGTAACCTGAAATGTCAGTTTCTGCACAGGTTGAACACAGCTTCGAGCAGGATAAGTGCCTACGATAGGAAGTAATAAATAATTTACTGGATGAGAGACGCCAATTTCTTAGTGATTTGCTTCGATTAGATAAAGAATACAGACTGCATTTATAGAAATTAGGCCATTTGTGTCACATGTGTGTTTTGTTAAAGAAAGCTTGTAAAGTGTCATACACATTTCAGCAAACATTTTTCTTCTAACCTTACACCTCAACCATATTGAAGAAATGGCCAAAGCCAGTTTATACCTACAACTCGCATTACTCAAACTCCTCTGCCACTCATTCACATTCATGTGTTTACAGTGGAGAGACTGTCTGGCAACTTTTGAATATAATTTTCCATTTGTCCAAACTTTTTCCAGCGCTGCAATATGAACTGGCTGTCTGCCTCGTAACAGATTAGAAAATTATGCATTTATAGCTTCTCAGATTTCTGTCTCCTGAATTCCTATTTATTGTCCGATCCTGATTTGTGTGTTTATGAGGGGGGAAGTTTTCACAGGCGTTTCCCTAGTTTGCAGCCTGTATAACTTTTAACGTCCACTCACTGGCCCTCGTCTGAGAATGTAAGTGTGTGTGTGTGTGTGTGTGTGTGTGTGTGTGTGTGTGTGTGTGTGTGTGTAACGCATACACACAAACGCACAATGTAAGCAAAAAAAAAATAAAAATTGATCCAATGATCCACTACCAAATGTATGAACTGAATTTATGTTGTGTTATGTTTGAACACATACTCTAAGTAAACCAAATGTACTATGATTCTTCTTCAAGGTCTGACATTCCACCATGAATCAAATACAAGTTTCATAATTTCAAGCTGAGAGAAACTGACGAATTGGGTGATAATTCTCTGTGGGTTAGTCTCTTTTTTTCACATTACACATACTAAACTGAGCCTTTGTTTATATTAAAAATATTGATTAGTGCAGCTTTAAGTCACTTGATTTGATATATTTAAGCCCTTACTTTGACTGTGAAGTCGGCTCCGAGTGGGCCAGTGATTCTCAGGACCTCCTTATCTGAAAGTTTCTGGTAGTCTAAGGTGGTGTTCTCCAGGTTGTACTGCCCTGATTTATCAAAGACCAGTTCACCGTTTACCCCTTGTAGAGTCTTACTCTCCACATCTAAAGAAGAAACAAAGTACACAGCTAGAGCACAATGGACACATCACATTCACAATATTGCTATAAAGGTGTGGCCATTGACCATCCATAAACAAAGAGACTTGAGTTTTCCTTTGATAAATGATAATCATTTCTTGTCTACATTTTTTTTTTTAAATCATAAATGTGTCAGACAAAATGAAACTGCAAATAAAAGGAGATACGATTAAAATTAAATTAAGATGTCAAGATACTAGATGGATGACTTCCATTTATCACAGACCTTCAGTCAGATCTAGTCACATGAAAAACATGTATTGGCTGTTGCGTTAGCAGGCACACAGACTCACTTTTGCACTGCCAGGAGGCTTATGTAGGTCTGGGTTAGGGTTAGCATGGACATTAAGACAATAACAACAGGGTGAAACACAGGAACAACCAGTAAACAGAAGCAGTCATCTGCAGACAGATGGTTACAATCTAAGTGCCCTTGGCCAAAAAGAACGGGGGAAATACTTAATGAAAAATTTGCCCATTCAGAAAAATAAGTTATTTTGGACTTGCTAAGGAAGCAATCTATAAACTAACCATGGAGCAAAGGACAAGTACAGAGATGGAACATTTGTAACAGATTTGATCCAGTGGGGAGCATGATGCCAGTTCTTTGACATCAGTGATATTTTCTGGAAGCCTTACATCTTAGAGCCAGGGCAAAGGGGAGAAATGAATGCCTACTCTGATTATTCTGCCTCAAGCTACTTTTAAAACCAATCCTTATAAGAAAGCCCAAAATGGAGTATATTTTATGATAAAAGTAAAATTTTAGATTGTTATTTGTGTGAGATATTCATTAGACAGGTCAAGCAAGTATAACATATATAATGAAAAAAATAATATTATAATAAAACATAACGTATTTGGCACTTAAAACACTGCCAAATATAACTATAATGTTGAGCTGTTTTGGATGGAAGGGCACCCTGGACCTACCAGGACTTACACAAGTGATCCGGGCCTTTCAGGACTAGACGCACATGACGACTCTTATAGGGAACGGCAACAACTGTGTCCTCAGCTTGAGTGAGACAAACACACAGAGGGAGAAAAATATTAGTACGGTATCGATCAATACTCATAGAAAAGTCAATATAATCACAACTGGCAATACAAATACAATCAGATGTACTCCTTATTACAAGTAAACCAACCCTAATGTGTAAAATCGGTCAGTATTTCCTCTATGTTGATTTTGTAGTGGCGGCCCACCATGGCAAAATTTCTGCCACCACGGTATCAGAAATAGGCTGTACAAAAAATGTAGTCGCGGTTGCCTTTTAAATTATCCTGCCGACCTAATGCACCCCCCAATTGGCTGCCGCTCACATTGCAATTTAACAACAAGTAGAACTATTCAGAGGTTATTTGGCCTGTCCAGTTTAACTCCACATACTGTTGTGTCGATGTAGTTTATGGTCAAAATGTTCGGACAGACCTGCCCCCACTACTAAAAAAAATCCTAAAGGAAACACTGAATCGGCGGAACGAAATAGTGTTAAAATAAATAAATAATACATAAATAAAAAATAAATTGTGTTAAACTTAAACAGAAAAAAGCTGGGCAATTAAAGATCTTAAGATTCTTTACTTTTTCCTGAAGCATGCTGGGATTTGTAGTGTCCTCGCACCAGTCTGCAGGATGAGCCATCTCCATTGCAGACACCGCAGTTGTCCTCCTTTGCCGTACTCCCCAACTCATGATCACAACCTACAATCTATAAAACATAGACAAATACATGATCATAAAAACACATTACCAAAGACGTGTATAGCATCCTGGTTTCTAATCTTCGGCATTAAAACAAACTCCAATTAAGAAAAAAAAGAAATGCAATGAAAAATGGGGAAAAGTCCCAGTAAAAGTACTTCCGTTGGTTCCTTTAGACCTTACAAAGACCATAACATTTTATTAAAGAAAATATCTTCCTTCATTCCAGCATGAAAATATTATAATCAAATGATCCAAACAACCCTCAGGGTTCTTCCATATTCATACCAGATCTATTGTTTGAAACATCCCCTTTGAGTTCATCATGAGGTTTTCCAAATAAATGTTCCCCACTGTTTTTTATCAAACATTATCTGCAACCATCCATAGTTGATCGATGACTTCTTTCACAATTTCTGTCGGTAAGACAAAACCAAAACCACAGCGCGATTCTAAGCATGGTAAGAGACTGTACGCCTCGGGACGTAATTTCATTCAACCGAGAAAAAATGCATTGTAAACTATTTCCTGGACTGTCAGTCAAAAACCAAATTTCAAATATTGTTCTGGTTGGGGATTCATTGGTAAAGCAGATGGCATGACGTAGCATTGAAGTCAACTTCTTAAATTTATTTACTTGTTGGCTCTTGCATCCAAATGCACTGTAATGCCATAACTTGAGAGCCAGTAATACATCATTGTGTTGACAAGTATATATAAATGAACAAAATATATTCGGTTTTAGAAAGAAATTCCCTTTAATGGGGTTTATATGGTCACAATTTAACATGATTTTCTCAAACCGGAGAACTTTCTTCGCTTAAGTTTATAGTTTGGGGCAAAATAGGTTTCCTTTTTAATTAGCTGCCATTTCTATTCTATGTCATTTTCATAAAAAAGGATGTCTGGAATCACAACACATACAGTATATGTATACAACACACTGGTATGAGACTGCACTCTGGAAGATACATCTTCCAGATTTCGTAATAACAATTGATCAAAATAAAAAATTTTGGGGTATCTGAGAAGTCTGTCTTGGGACCCCAAAACTGTGTAAAAGTCCCAACACTGAAACCTAAAGCTAAAGGAGTAGGTTACTTCTCTATTTAGTCTCCATAATGCGAGTCTACAAGTCTATATTTGGATTCTTGTGATGGATACATGAAAATAAATAAATATAAACACAGTAATGGATGAAAACAATAAAGCTCTCTGATTCTTTCTCCTACCTGGCAGACTCCGCTGATACACATGTCCAAGGACTCGGTATAACAGCGTGTCCCGTCCAGCACCTTGGGCGCTAGCTCCAACACAAGGCCCGAGCCCTTGGCTTTGCACTTGAGAGCGCAGGGGTTGTCCGGGTCATTGTACACAGGGAGCCACTCATGGTACTGATCCTGGTATCGCACGTCTGCATGAGCCGAACACTGCTGGGCACGGAAATCACCAACATCTGGAGCACAATCCTGAGGATAAACAAAATACTTAGCCAATTTTTATAACTAGTAGAAAGTATATGACTTTTTAGCCATAAACCTTGGTCATATTTTCACAGTTCCACCTCACCAAATTCTCAATCACAATTTGTTCAGTTTATTTCAATAAAAACCACTTGAAAGCTCTCTTGACATCCATTACATAAAGATGAGCTTGCCGAACTTACCACATTACTGCATGTGCGATATTTGATATTCTGGCCTTCGCAGGTCCTGCAGAAGAAAAGATGGAACATGTGGGTGAACTGGCTTCATGGGGCGAATGATAAAACAAACCACACCAATCATCTTCGCCCGAGGCAGCTGGTATTATAACCGTTGAAATTGTTTTTTGAATTGCTGAGCGCAACTGGAATCCTACAGTGCTGATGTGGCAACCAACAAACATGGGATCTGTGGTGTGTTTTCAAAGATTTAACAGACTAATTCACACAATGTGATGATGCATAAATACAATGGCATGTGTTTGATTTCACAAGTGGGGGGCACAATGAAGCAAAGTAGTGATTACTATTTCCTGCATTTATATCAATCTAGCAAATAAGAATTTTTTTTTTTTTTTTTTTTTTTTTTTTTTTTTTTAAATGGGAAAACCAGTCATCCATTGGTACTGAAAATACTAAAATATAGTACTAAATTCTCATTTGTCTTAGTGATCAGTCTTTAAACAAATCATAATCCAACAGTACTGCACATACAGTAGTAAAGCAGACACAGTAGGGCCATCTGAGCTGTGTCTGCTGAACAGATTGGAGCGGTTTGGATCACAACTATCTGCATGACAGTCTGCAGTGTCTTTGCCTAAATTATGGAGCTACCCACTTATTGAAAATTAGGATTCCTTTGTGCTTTGATGCTGAGTGATGATAAAACATTGATGGTGACTATGATAGGCCAATTATCCAAGACCCCAGTGGAAACTAATCAAAGGATATTCTTTTGAGTTTGGGAACTTAAGAAGAATTCCAGTGTCATCTGTCCTTAGCTAATCTGGAATCATGATTGGAGGCAACACCGCAGAGTTTTGGACTCACGGATGAACGAGGGCTTGAGGATTTTTGCAGTATTATTCCAGAGAGCGGAGGGAGTGAATGTGAAGTGTGTGGCATGGCAAGAACATTAGACCCTGTGATGTATCCAGACAGTCCCCTCTGCCAAGCCAAACAGCAGGTCATGGGGCTTGGACCTAAACAAGAGACGTTCAAAGACCAAGAGTCGAGAGACAGATAGCAAAGATCTGGATCGGTGGGACGACGAACAATATATAAACTAAACGATAAAAAAAAAAGGGAATAAAATGAATTTCCCTTTTCATATCCTCTTCACTTTGGAAGCTACAAAGTGGAGGCTAAGCAGAAGTAGGGCCGGGACTAAGGATTCATCATGGCGTCATCATAGGTTAGGGAAAAACGACTAGAACACATAACTCACAGACTATGACCCTGCTCTTTTCTGCCAAATAGACACAAAATACACAACTACAGAGAGTTTGTTCATCAGTACACTGCACACAAGACTGCGTATAGAGTATAATATTGGATATGGATATGCAGTAAGATTTGCTTGGCTAGTAATGTCCATATATATGTCATCAACTCTCACATGAGATGTGGCTGAGTTTTTAATGGCTGAAATATGCTCTTGCTGTGAGCTCTGCTATTGGTCAATTTAGGCAATTGGGAGCCGTGAGGCCATCTAAGAAGGGTAACATGTAGTTGAGAAAGATGAAGAAACAGCAGAAAAGGGTCCGTAAGTCAGTCCGCAGCAAGATGTCTCGGCAACTATTGGCCCAGATTGTGAAATTTGGAACATATGTCTATGGTGCCCAGAGGATGAATCCAAAGTGCTATATAGATCCCCACACCTTTCATCTTGCGCCATCAGCAAATCAAAGTTTTCACTTATCCAGTGAAATATCTCTACATCTACAAGATGGATTGGAACAAAATGTCGTACAGACATTCCATGGTTCCCAGATGACGTATCCGAGTGATGAACTCGTTTTCTAGAGCCGACATGAGGTCGTAGTTTTAAGTGATATTTCAACAACTATACGATGGAATGACGTTTGGTACAGACATGTCCCCCTCAATTGCATTTTAATTCCTTTGATGATTGACTTCTACGTAATCTGTACACAGATTGTTGTTGTTGATTCTGGCAGGACATGGGCTCAGTGGCACTGTCGAGAAGCTGGGTGTTTTTAGCACTTTACATGCAACGCAAAGGGTGGTCTCCTATAATCAAGGTGCCAGGCCCAAGTTAATTAGAGCAGCTTAATTAGTCATTGCCTTGGAGAAAATTCACTTTTAACTACCACACCATTTAAAGATAGACTTTAAACACAGCTGTGGTATGGCTTTGGTGAAATTCCAAAATGCCAAAGTCATTTAATGCGACTGCCTATAATTTCTGCAAATTAGTGACCCAATGAAGAATAAAAACATCCTTACCAGCAGTGAGAAGTTATTTGCAACACTTGCATACTTAAATTGTTCTTTGCTCCTGCCCAAGACTGCTCATCTTTATTTCCTAATGATGGAAGGTTGTCAATAGGGTACACTGCTCTTTCAATTATTTAAACAGAGTAAAAATGAAGTCAAGGCTGGCCTCTTTTAATAAAAATAAATGACAAAAAAAAAAGACTAATCTGACAAGCCTCGTAAAAGATTTGAGCAGCGCTTTCTTTTGCCATGACACCCAATCCATATGTCCACACTTGCTTCAAATGCGGTTGTTAATAATGGAGATTGCGATCAAGTGAAGTGTGTTGTGCGGGAGGGACTAATGAGGGCCAGGCGATCTGTGTTTAGTCTGTACTTTGCATGTGCACTTTTGGGAGGTTGGCTAACCCTTGTGAATCTACATTAGCAGAAGGTCCTATGTATGTGCATTTGTTTAAAGGTCAGAGAGTTGGAGTGGTATTAGTTTGGAGGGTGTGACACACTCACACTCACACTCACACTCACACTCACACTCACACACAGGGCCTTGTGCTGTGCTCTTTAATGACGCTGTTTGATCTGCCACCCGGCTCCAAGCTACTGCTCCCTCATTCCCACGCAACAGCAGGGTGAGGTGGGATGAGGTGGGACGGAGGGTCCTACCATTTCCTCAAGAACCCCATACATTACTGCTCCTGCCAAAGGACACATGAGTTTGTAAACAGACCCGCCGGGACTTACATGTACGTCTTCACATACACACACACACCGCCTACATCCCACATGGAGCTCAAACCCCAAACACCTTTTAACACGTCAATTGCTTTTACAGCCAGTGGCATTCTGAGGTGTGCGTGACCAAAAAATTCTGGGAAAGCAAAGAGAAATGGCTGCTGCTGATATCATTAAATGAACTCCTGAAAAAGCCATTGACTTCAATGTTTACAGTGCAGCACATGGGGGGGTATGGCACATTGACTTTGAGGTTTTGACAGCCTTACGCTTTTTTAGCCTGGCTTCCCAGCACCAGTGCGGAGAGATTCATAGTTATGGCACGCTGGAAGCACCTTAGAGTACATCTCGGTTCTGACCTTAGGTATGATCTGCCCTGTTTTGTCAGTGTGTCTTTGGATTGTTGTAATGTTTTATGATCTCACTGGCTGCTCCTGTCACTGCTGGAGTTCCCCCCTGAAGCCCCAAACAGTGAAACAGAGGGGACTTTGGCAGCAAAACTCACTTGCTACCTTAAGTGAGAGAGCAATACTTTCGGGGAACTGTAAAATAGAGGAATGCGGTGAAGTCACCCTGCAGCTATTTCCCAGTCTATAAATGTGACAACATTTCTATAGAAAACATACCCTCTCATTCTTCCTTTCTCCTTTCTTATCCTCTTTCCTCAGATCCATTTGTAATTGACCACTTTGCCCAGTACACTTGGCCTCAAGCTTTAATCTTGAAGGCCACAGGGTTAGCTTGAAGCCTAACCAACCGCATGACTTTGGCACCAGGATGAAAGGGCCAAGAGGTCCAAAGTGCAAGTTCCAGTTTGTCCAGAGACTTAAGCCGAGATGATGAGCAGTGGGACTCCAACCTTATGTGGGTTCATTGCTTGCAGAGCCCAAACTCTATCACAGAAAATAGTTATTAAAAGTGACATGTACTTTGGCAAGGGACATTGATTGTTATACGTTGATTTGTGAAGAAACAAACGTGCCATTACCGAAAATCAGATCCCTATTGTCACTGATGAATTCAAGATTTAGGCTCATATGGCTGTCTAGACAGTTTTAGGAGGTGGATGGGCAAGTGATCTCAGTTGACCCCTCAGGGCTATTTAACAGTCACATTACAGTCATATGTATTTTAAGCGCACCCATTACAGCCCATGGGAATGGAGCGATTGGTGAGATTTACTCACACTATTAGGGACGCTGTCTGGATTTATTTGGCAGAACGGCTGTGAGCTACAGAAAAAGAGCCCCCCATCCTCCTCCTTCCCTCTCTTGAATCTTAAAGCCATGATATGGCACTTTAATGGAAACCAGTCCAACCCCAGTCCGGACTTTGCTCTTTAAAAGAGGAGATTACCTTGGATAGTGTTTGAACACACGCTTACAAATTGTCCATGTGATGTTTCCATTTATCTATAGGTCAGTGAGTTTCGAACTTGAAATTAGACATATTCAACTTACCATAATTCCCCTCCCCTCTTAAATCTTATTACATAGCATTATTCTGTGAGTACTGCACTCATAAATGTCCATTTTTAGGTCTCTGGTTCTCATAATAGAAACATTTTCCATGCAGCAAGATTAGTTGTAGTCATTAGCACGCCAATGAACTACATATTGCACTATGCAAAAACCTGAGCGTCACCCATGGTGTTGCCCATGTCCACTACATTGTCACATATAAAGTATGTATCAGGCTTTCCTCATTAGAAATGGCTGAGAGGTGGCCTTACTTGGAACTGAGGCATCGTCTGAGGGAGTACGAGGCGCCTCCTCCACAGGTCCGGGAGCATTCACTCCATGAACCCCAGGCATCCCACAGAGTGTCTCTGTCCTCTTCTGATCGGGCCGTCCGCGAGCTCTACACACCAGGAGACGTGACATGAGTGAAGGAAGTGAAGAGTTAGTACATATGAGTGATCTGTCATTGACATCTTTGAGCATTTTGCATTTTCACCATTTTTACCTCATCCATTCAAACAATACTTTATTGTTTGTCCTAATTCCTGTCAAGACCCAACCAAACGTTTAACATGATAAAAGTGAGTTAGTTATGTTCCCTTTTGAAATGGAAGCAACCTGTACACATACTCCCCAGCCATGAGTTGTGGCCTTTTTGGTTTAAACTGATTCTCTTGCAGAGCACAAAAAAAAAGCCAGAACTGCGAGTTGAAAGCCTGAATTAAATTCCAGGAGCTGCTGAAAACGGAACACAAGTGCATGTGACAGGATGAGAGAGACTGTAAGGGGAAGTAATCAAAAGCTCTCGACTTTTCTCCATTTGAATATTTCAAATGTCTGAGTCATCCTTTAGATTATGAAATGTTAGTCCCTTCTTAAATTCCGGGCCTCAATTGTCTGTTAATTGCATCATGCTGTATTTGGCAGCAGAGGTAGGGATATTACTTTGGGATCCAAAGTCAATTTTATTATGTGAAGATGAATTCTGCGACTGCAAGGACAATATGAATCTTAGATGTTGAGTGACAGCCAAAAAATAAAGACCCTCTCCACCCTTCAATCTTAGACTCATTTAACTCCTCTTTGCCTTCCAAGGCCTTTTGTATTTTCAGATTAGATTTGACTGGACTGGCTCACCTTGCTCTAAAGAATGTGTTTATTTGTATGCTGGCACTGTCATCTGATGTGGATTGTGCCATATGAGTTATGTTTCTTTGTCTTGGCTTTACTTAGCAGTCTAGCTCTTCTCAATGCCCTTTGCAGTCCTGACTGAATGAAGTTAGAGAGATACGTTATAGACTCAGATGGAGTGAAAAAGAAAATAGATTGATTTTGCTATCTAGAACAAGCGGTATTCCACTCAAAAGCTGCCAACAAACTGGTTCTATACCTGTTGAATGGATGAAAACCTGGAAAATTAAAAAAGAAGGACTTGGAACTAACACTTAGACAAATCATCCACCTCCTATGGTGGCAGGAATGTGGTTTAAAAACTAGAGGTGCAAACACATTCAATAAAATAATCCGCCATTCAACAGAGGACTTAAGGCCATGAAAAGGAATAGATGGATATACGAGAAAATTATAATTTTTCACAATAACCTGAAGCAGTCTTTCTGTTGTTGGTGAACCATGACAGAATATTTTAAGATTACAGAAATGCAGCTTTTGTGCGCTTAAGACCCACCACGGGATCTTTGCACCACGACGGCAGTTTGTGGTTGCGCATCCCGCAGAGTTTTTTACAATGACTTAAAACATCCCAAATCCTGCAGATTAGGAATGAATTGTGAGGCATAACAAGCCCACTTACCCTGAACACACAGAATAATGCAGGAACTATGGGGAATCTATGTGTAACACCTGCTCTTAAAAAGATTTTTACCCATGGAGCTGACAAATAGTTTAAAGTGAATGTCCAGCCTTTCATTTGAGGTACACATGGCCTTGATATTTTAGAGGAAAAACTCAGGATACACCAAGTTATTTTGACCTCTTTGGCCCCTTTTCCCAACAGCATGGCATTGTGCTTCGTTGACAAAGATGAATGGATCTTGCAGAGGAAAGCAGATATAAAGGTAATAATACTGCTTTGATTATTTTCTTTGGGTCACGGTAGCAAAAACACCCATGCTGCACGCTGCGGAGCAGGGTGCTGGGTTCACGTTATTAAAAGTGCGTAGGGACTGATATAAATGGCTGTCAGTGGTGATGACGCCTGAGGAACAGCAGAGGGGAACAGCAAGACCTAAACACGCAGCCAACGGAACACACAGCCAAATATATCAGCAATGGCACTACTTTTTGCACAGGCCAACTATTCCAATGTTTGGATCCACGGTAAATAAACACAGGCTGTGCTCTGGGCAGCCGGTTAGCACACCACCTTAATTCTTCTTTGAAAAGCAATCAGTGAATTTTGCAGTCAATTACGGCTGGGAGCTGTGTGTTGCAAAGCCAAGAGAGCTGGAGGCATAACAAGGCTGGTGAAGAAAGAGGAGAGGAAGTCGATGGAGGGACGGAGGGATGGAGATGAGGAGGTTGTTTGGCTGACTATGCTGCTATTGTTCTCAATGAAGGCAGAGGAACACAAGGCTCCGCGAGTCAGAAGGCCATCCTGCTGGGATTTGGATCCAATAATAATGGCTTGGATATCCACTTGGAGCCTTCCTCACTCTCCATCATTACACGTCCCACCTCTCCTACTATAATCCCGCCAAGGTTTTTTTTGCACTGCAACAATACCATTTACACAACAAAGGCATGTACATTTAGACACATTTATTGTCTGGCTCTAATGCTATGAGAAGAAAGGCCCCGTGGCTCGGGCTGTCGCCCATCCAATGTTTTCACATCAACTGGAAGAGAGGAAATGAGCATATGACAAAAGACCAGTGATCTCCACATTCTGTTATTCTGATGGACAGATTCTATTTAAGTCACCTGTCAGCAGCTGGGACTAAGGACATTTTCCTTGAAAGATGGAAAACTCCTCGACAGGGGAATGAAACCAGACTCCGGTGCCTTTTTTGCAGACTGTGTCAATATACATACGATGGCCTTTTCAGTCGCCAAGACATATGATATTTGCACATCTGCTGAATCCCTTGTCGTCTACTCCACGCTGCACGGCACTGTACTCGACGTGATGCCGCAAGCAAGGCAGTCACTGTAATGTAACAGGGAGTCCTAACCTTAGACCAAACAGCTTGCTGACCTGTGTATGCCTGACAGTCTACCTAGATCAAGAACACAGAGGAGACATGGGGACTTAGAGCAGGAGTAAATAAGACAAGTTAGATCACATCAACTGCCTTATTAAAGCTTCTGCTGAAAGGACTACATAATCTGAAGAGCGCATTTCTCCTGCAGATAATCAAACTCTACATGCACACACACTCCTACACAGTGAAACAATCTA
Source organism: Perca flavescens (assembly GCF_004354835.1). NCBI lineage: Eukaryota > Metazoa > Chordata > Actinopteri > Perciformes > Percidae > Perca > Perca flavescens. The sequence goes on from NC_041349.1 coordinate 22,714,567, forward strand.
TTAGAACACTTTTCTGAAATCCTTACTTGATGTGACAAGAATTTTAAGGGGATTAATGATGAAATAAAAAGGTAAAAGACAACGATCTCACTAAACGTAATTAAGTTTTCCAGGATGGAAATTGAAAAAAAAAAGTAAACATTACAGTACCAGTATAAGAAGAGCTGTCACCAGTAGCTTGCAAGATAAAAAATCTTGCTCCATTCCTTTTTCAAAGTGTGTGAGCCAATCACTCTAGTTCTGAGTGTGTGTTTGTTTGTGTGGGAGCCCAATGGGTGATGCTGTCCTCTCTGGCTCACTATGTGTGTCCTGTCTGTCTGCCTGCCGTCTCCTCTCTGACTCGCTGCCTTTCTTCCTCAGGAGTAACTTAGGGAAGGGGAGGGAAGGAGGACTGGGAGTGTTTGTGTGTGAATGTGTGTGTGTGCGTGAATGTGTGCGATGCATGAATGTGGGGGGAGTATTTGGGGGGATCCAAGCCCCACGATTCCTTCAGGTCTGGCACACTAGCCAATCAATAAATGGGTCTCAGTCAAGCGTGCTAGTTCAAACAAGGAGCTGGGCCAGCTGCAACTTCACACGTGTGTGTGTGTGTGTGTGTGTGTGTGTGTGTGTGTGTGTGTGTGTGTGTGTGTGTGTGTGTGTGTGTGTGTGTGTGTGTGTGTGTGTGTGTGTGTGTCAATCATAGAGTAGGAATAATGGCAGACAGACAACAATTGTAAACCAGTTTTCTTCCCCCTCTGATTTATTTCCATTTCTTTGTCCGATATCTCAAATTTCTGCCTCTTCTACTCCTCTTTTTGCTCCTTCTCTCATTTTATTTCGCTCATGTCGCTGTTTTTTCATTTCTTTTTAGCTCTGGACAGCTTTGTTCTGTCTACTGCCAACACTGTGTTTTGGAAATGTCAAAAAATCTCAGTCACGCAGAGCAAGCTAATATACTAGCATGTTTTGGGTTTGACATTTCCTTTTATGATTATCTTCTGGAAAACAAGTACCATGCATGCACAGATATGCTGACTCCAAACATACATCTTAACAAAACTGCTATATACTGTATTAGGGACTAGATGACTTCATGACTTGGGACAGTGTTTTGCTTTACAAAGAGTTACATGTGAGAGCCCCATGTAAATCAGATGACATAGTCTGGTCACTAAAGCTATCAGGACAGACTTCTCAGCCATGGTGGCTTTTTTATTTTTTATGAGCTAAAAGGTCTACTTCAATAGAGCCTTTCATAACATCTGGCAGTTTAAGCCAGTGAGCATTTGCACTGTGGAGGTGGGGAACAAGCCAGGTGTCCCCTGGAGGGACAATACCTCTGGTTATGGAGAAAAACAACCAGCGAGATGGACAGCTCTTGGCGTAGAGGGACTATACTATACACTGAGTAACTTTCCAGTTTTAACGTTTGAAGTGGCAAGACACAAAAAGAAAAGCTGAAACAGAAATTTAAAAAACATATAGAGCAGTCAAAGTTACAGTGCAAACCCACTGGTGCCTCTTGATGTGACTTACAAGGTAGCTAGCGATCATTCAGGAATTCAACCCTGACGTTCCAAAGACAATACAAACTCTGTGCCCTTCGAATCAAGACTTCAAATCCACCTCCCAATAAAACACCAAATCAAAAACCACATAATTGCTACCAATTAAGGCTGCGAGGAATGTGCTGCACTCCAGAGCAAATAGATGTCTTGACACTTAACCAGTACACACACACACACACACACTTTTTTATACTCGAGTTATACACAGCAAACCAGTCTTGAAGTCTTAACTTGCTGCTGACAGTAGACTCGGTCACTCACTCAGCTTTTTTGACTTGGTTGTAAGGGATGTCTGTACATTCTGCAAATTGGGGAATTATCCACATGCACACACACACACACACACACACACACACACACACACACACACACACACACACACACACACACACACACACACACACACACACACAGACAGACAGACAGACAGACAGACAGACAGACACACACACCACTTACGCCGGTGTATTTTGTGTTACCAGCGGGAAGGGACGCGGACGTGCACGTTTTCAAAGGCCTATACAGAAATTATACCCCCTTGCACTCTTAATCCATAACCTTCTGATATTTGCTTTCAGAAGAAATCCTTCTCATATTTGCAAATGTATGACTTCAGAAAATAAACTGTGGCATCGGTGATGTGCCCAGAGTTTAAAACTAAACACCCAAGGAGGAAATTAACATGTTTGACTGACACTCACTTGGAGCCAGTTCTCTACCACAACATTGCTGAAGGTGTCTCCTCACAGTTTAAACAATAATCTGTGAAGATGATGAGGTGAGAAAAAAAAACGATATATATATATATATATATATATATATATATATATATATATATATATATATATATGTTATTTTACAAAAGGGCAGGCTTGGGTATTAGGTTGCATGAGGGAAGCCTTCAAGGGGTTCAGAAGATTAAAGGGAACGGATTGTCTACAGACAGACACTCTCACACACTTTTTTTGTAGACGTGGCCATCATTTCAATTGCTTATAACATTGTGTTCCCTAAAGTATCTGCTGAGCTCTGGGAACACGGCTGAATCACTTTATCAAAGTCCAACAGGGTAAGAAAGAGCGCAGGACAATCAGACAGGTTGTAAACAAGCATTCCTTAGGATATTTCTCCAGAAAGCTCTCTTTCTCACTTGTCTCTTTTTATAATTATTTTACATTAGAAAACTATTGCGTTGATTACCGTACATTTGTATCACAGTGATAAGTTACCGTAACTGTAAAACCTATAGTCGTTGATTGGCTGCTTAAGTTTCTTGCCCCATCTGACTTCTTTTTTACCGATACACCATCCGTTCATTCCCACAGAGCACAGCAATCAACTAGGTAAATATCAACTTACTTTATACTTTTAAATAGATAGAAAGGACCACATTGTACCCCGAAGAGGCATCAAGAAGTCTTCCCAGGAGGTGAGGTTTCTGTCCAAAACATAAAGACTGAACATGCATTTAACAACCTTGCTTACATACTATCCCTCATATTATTGATTTTTGCTGTCTAAATGGAAAATAATGAGGGACATTGGCCTTCAACTACAGACTATGATCGTACCACAGCTCTAAATTACCAAAGTCACATTGCCAGTTATTTCTTAGAACTTTTCCCAAACAATATATTCTAGTGAACAACTGGCAACACAACTGTGGTATTTTTTTCAATACTATACTTACAGGGCTCATCCATATGTTTAAGTACAAATCACTGCAACTTCAACAAAATTAATTGTTTGGGTTGAGAGGAGAATTAAGTTAAATTTGCTTGGTTGTGCTTTCACTTTTTGACATAATGATGTAAAACCAACCAATTAACATGCCTGCAAGTTTAAAACCTGAGTCAAAACATACCAACATTGCTTCTATCATCACTCACAGTAGGTTAAAATTAGACTAGAAAAGCTCTTTTGTGCATAATAACATATAAATATAAACTGGCAATGGTTTTTAGGTCTTGTAAATAAGGTCACCAAGCAGGCTTTCCAGGCAACAGAAGTTTAACTGATCCCTTCCTTTACTCCTTTGTGGAGGAATAAAGGGTCAAATTAAAAGATTGCTTTATTATGGGGTGATGACCTGAGTTAACAGGCCCAGTGTTCTCAGAAAAAAAAAGAGACAAATGAAGCTAAAGTTACCAGGGACTGACATTAAGTTACACTCAAGAGCCCAAACCCTTGGCTCCCACGAGGTGACTTAAATGGTTCAGGCGGGATAAATGGTAGCCTCCCACCACCCCCACAAACGGTGTATGTGCTCCAGGCATGATTTACACCAAAGCCATTGTTTAAAAAGCTTTCTGGGCCAGAGTATAAAATGTTTTACCAGGACAGTGATTTTACGACCTGCAGCTGAAAATCAACCACACTTCAACATCCCCCAAAACCAGAGGATTAAAATAAAGATGTAATTCCCTGACAATCAGCTAAATCCAATTCAAGCCAGATGGGAGCAGATGGGTGAGCTGCAAAACAGCAACTCAGAGTATGCAATAGTACAGCTAAAACATGCGTCTTCAAATACTCCTTAAATATTTTTCTTTTTTTTTCTTTTTGGTCTTTAATGATTGGCATCAACGTTTTCTACCTTTTTCCTTTTATGAGCTACTTGATCGTGATTATTCATGATTATTTAATACTTAATATGACAGGGCGATCCATTTAAATGCTGGGTCTACTACAAGTAGTGGTACAAGCTAAATTTGGTTTCAGTACCTGGTGGTAATTTAAATTTACAGAGCCATAAACACATCTACTGAGGATACTATATCATGGTCAAGGTGGGAGGAAGAACAGTGCTGCAAGCAAGGCCATTTTAGGGATGAATAATGTGCTCAAGGGAAAGACAAACGCCAACTTGTCCTTTAACGGACCTATCTCTGCTGACATACAGTCCAGCAGACCTTCTGACTAACTCCTGCAGCTCCGCAGAGGAAGACATTTGTTCTGCCTAGATTGGAACCAGAACTTTTTACAGCATGAATGAAAACAAAATGATTTGTTTCTCAGAATAGCAGCTGCATAATAAGGATCTTGTCAGCTTGCATCGGCCCGGAACATCAGGTGCTGGATGGCTTCACAATGGTAGTTTCAACATTTAAAATGGTTTTGATTTGGTTTTTGATTACATCTGCTATTTAGCAGGACAAAGAATACACAGAAATGTTAACAATGGCATAAGTATATATATCTAAAAACACATTATATTTTGATAAGGAGATTTGTCTGCTTCCTTCATCAGGTTTAAGAATCTACAGCCACAAGACTGGCTCTGTGAGGTTGTCCAGTACTGGTCTGTAGAAAACGAAATGGCAATCCATCCAATAATCGTTGCGATATTATAGTGCGGACCACAGTGGTGGACCAACTGATCGACAGACCAACATTTCCATCCATAAACAGCCAGGTTAAGAAGGACATCAGTATATTGTCAATCAATGTAATCATTAATATCTAAACAAAAGCGCCACCTCTGCTTTATTCGAAAAGCCACCAAATATTTTCACAAGAAATAATATTTTATAATCATTTACTGTACTCTTTATAGTGACATTTTGAATAAGCCAGTAACCACAATCTGATCCCACCTTAGCAAGACTCTAAAACTCCCACAGCGCAGAGGAGGAATGGGGAAAGTAATTAAGAATCAGCAGTGACATTTACTGTTTCCTGAAACTGCGTTCATACGTCCTGAGTACAGAGCTTTTCCCATTAGAACATCCAGGAGAGCTCATATGTTTTAGCAGCTTTCTGGTGATTGCACAGGCTAACTCCATCAGGGTCCCACTACACCAACACCCCCCCTCCCCCTCCCCCAAATGCCTCTCTCTTTAACCCAACCATGTCCACTGTGGCATTTTAAAGAGGGTATGACAGAAGGCGATGGGTATAAATTAGCTATGTAAAGCCGCTGGAGTCGGCTAAACTGGTCGCCAAGGTGGGCTGGAAGGAAACGGGGAGCGTGGGACCCGCATCCAGATCTGGGCAGACGCTAAGCACCAGGGCTTATTTATGGACTCCTAGCCAGCATCAAGCTTGACTGATCCCCTGCGATTCACAATTGAGACCATATTGCCACATCATCTGGATATTATAGCCTTCAGAACAGGTTTTTCTGAAAACTCAATCAATAAACGTATAGCTGACTGGAGTTGGTAAAGACCAAACTCCAAATCAAAGCTAAGGTTGCTACAAGTCTGCTGTGAGTTTAAATAGCCAACGGTTTGCTAACATGTTAGCCATAACAACTTAGCGCCACAACAACTATAAGGTGATAGCAAGGTAGATGTTTGTTTTTTTTGTTTTGTTTGTTGTGTTGACCTCAAGTAAACAAAAAAGTACTAATGCAGCTTTAACCTTGCTTGATTTTAATTTGAAAAGCCCCACCTTTACATGTATCATATTTTATCTTTTTTTATAAGAATTAGGCCTATACTAGTCTTGCTTTGCCAGACCTTCCTCCACAGTGCTGCAAAGGAGGGTCTGGCTAGTCCACACAGAATTCTGGCATTGGAGAAAAACATGCTCTGGTTTACTGGCATTTCTTTAAACCAATCACAATCATCTTGGGAGGTGCTAAGCGCCGCACGGAGCAACGGCGCCTCGGCAAAATGGCCTTGAGGAAGGAACTTCTGAGGAGCAGTTAACCATAGTCCTCATAAATCAACCAGAGTTTAAAATGCCAACACAAAGAAAGCGGAAGGTAACGGACATCCGGCCGAAAGGAAAGACATCCGGCGGATATTCTGGCAGCAACGGAGCAATCCTGGAAGTGGAATGTCGTTGATATAGACTAGGCCTATACATACTGTACAAACATGCTGTATGCATTTCAACAGCCAAGGTTATAAATGATTCAAATACTCTGAAGTTCAATTGCTTGCACATTTACTGTACTTCTACAGTAAATGTGCCAGTACCAGATATTGAATTATATATTAAAATAACAATAACAACAACAACATGTAGCAGGAACATTCTATAATAAACTGAAACGATGACTTCCTTTCCATAGTTAACGCTGCTGAATGAACATCCTCTCTCTCCTGGTCCTGTGAAACTGAACAGAAGACCTCACTGCTCCATCTGGGGCTGTTCACATTCGACACACATCCTGGCCTTGTCATCCTTTCCCCCTCCCCTAAACTCCTTCCTGTCTGAGAATTTTAAAATAAAATTACTCTAAAGTTACTAGAATGCCCTTGAACTGCGCTTCTATCCGGTGACATAATGCTACAAGTCGGTGGCAGCAGCAGTTCTAACATTTGGGACTTTAATCCGCAAACGAGTATCAGTAATAAACAGCTAACTCTGTTTTTTCTGATACTCAAAAGCAGAGGGGCCTTGTCAGTGCTTAATATATCACTTGTCCTATATTATTATTTCCAGACAGACACATCTGGGGAACAACAAGAGACATTAATATTCACATTTTACAGACGGATTGGTTTTATGTACTACTAGTACAATACATTTGAGGACCAGGGATTTGGCTGATCTTGGACAGGGATTAAAACTTGTCACAGCTCAAAATTTATGATTACGCAGCACTTTTGATTGGTTGGGTAATGACTGAATGGTACAGCCACTGTGACTGCAATCAAAGTTTGGATTATGATCAAATCTGTCCAGCTCTTAACAGTTGGAGACAGCGCTCTGGCACGTTTGAACATGATGTTTTATGTTTTTCTTTGTTAAGAAGTTTGATATCTTCATCCTCTGCTTAAAAGGAGGACCAAGTTCTCTTTGTTTCAAGGTAATTAGAACTAGTTTCTGTGACTTTTGATGAGTACAAACCCTGGACAGCTTGTTCAGGAGGCTGTCTGGGAAATCGTGCGTTATGATGAAGAAATATTGCAGCCGTTTGCGGTAATCAACGCTCTGAAACCAAAGGTTTTTGGCTGCAATAGGCTCCATCAGGATTGCAGAACTGTAAATATGACATCCACGCTCATGTCAGGCTCCATAGACAGTCGGGGAAAGGAAAAAAGGTAAATGGTATTAGTGCAACAAATGCGCATGAAATGGAAAACCTAGATAAATACTGGAATTATACTGGAATACATGGAAAATGTTGTAATTATCTACTTGAAGAAAACTGATAATCCGGCAGCTCCAAGAGACGTAGAACCAAACATCCTGACTAATGACTGCATTCATGACGTGAGAGTTAAGAGAAATGAAGTTCAAAAGCTGTAAAGCAGGTCTTCTTGAACTACAGACATGAAACAGACTCTCTTGTTAACCTCTTTCATAATTGCAAAACGAGACACAACAGTTCAACAGCAATTTTTCAAGCAGAGACACCAAGCAGCAACTCCAAATAGAAAGGCACCTGGTTTGTCTCAGCAGCTTATTATTCATGATGTGAGAGTGTGGAGTATTTACACTCAAAAGGAGCTGAAGCTCTTCTAGCCACAAGACGACGTGTCTGATCTCCTGTATGTGCTACACACAGCTAAGGTTTCAGCGTTTAACCCCAAAATTGAGTCACATCAGTAACATGTGTTTTTCATTGTTGAAAATGTATTGTGTGTTGTCTTTGGCTCTGGGACCATCAGAGAAAGTGATAGTAATATGATAAAGGTAGTCAAAGGAGGCTTTAACCCTTGGAGCGCCCTCCGAAATTTGACATTTTTCACTTGGTAAAATAATGATGCAATAACGAGGAGCAAACGGGACGTGTGTACTTCAGTTCCTTGTTATGACCTGCGCCTGACCTACAAATATGAAAACGATTAAAGAAAAATGGATGACACCTCGAGCACATTGTTCCAATTCCCTTTGCGAAACACAGAAATTCACTGAATCTTTTATACGCATGCTATTAGGCTTTCAGCAAAACACTTCTCAAGCAATTACTCATGTCCTGATGAAGGCTCGTCTCAGGCTGAATCATGTTGGCTTTTATTATTATTGTTCAAATAGGAGTTTAAAAATCGGAGAACCTCGGTCTTTTGGACTCACTGCTGATCATCCTGATCACAGCCTGTAGGTGAATGGGTTCAAACAAGTGGTTGAATATGGCACTTCTATGAAGAAACAAACATGACTACTTGAAAGAATGGCTTTTGTGAACAACTGAGTAGCGATTCGAAACTCCGCACTCAAAGTTCCCACACTGTATGGGACAGTCAAGTTACATGTGAACACACATTTCAGTTACAAGTACAAATTTGGCTCTGATATGGACACAGATTATATTTCGACATGCTTAAACATTTTAAATATTAAAAATGACTGCACACTCGCAAACTTGAATTCTTCATGCAGAGTTTTCTATTCCACATGTTCACAAATGTTGATATACAACCACAGGCTTTGAAATGACATCATGTCAACAAGCGCAAACTCTTATAAACCCTTGTATCTGAGACAGGACATAACAAGCTCTGATGCAATACACCTCTCTGTCCATAACTTGCCATGGTGCTGGGAGTGCCGACAGCTCTTTTAAGCAGCCACACTTCAACACATCGACTGGGCTTTGTCCTGCAGCACCCACTTCTAGAGAGAGGAAACAATCAATCAGCCTGCCACAGTGCCGCTCTGCAATCAAGAATTCCTCACCCATATGCTTCTGTAATAAGCTAAGAAACAAATAGAAGATGCAACCAAATGCAAATAGGCACATGGAGGATGATGACATTTATCTATAAGAATGTGTGTTAGATGTGTATATATCATAAACCGATACTTGATTAATTTGGCTGACTTCGGTACTCTTTGTTGGCACAGTATGAACAGGAAAGACAAGAACGTGAATGCGAGACAGATACTGAACGCCATTCGGGAAATGAGCAGTGAGGAAAGAGTGGAAAAAGAGCACATATAGTGACTCATTTCAACCATACACACTTCTGTTTAAATCTGCATTTTCTCTATTTTTCAGACTGTCACCCCATCAAGTCTTCCTTTCTCTTTCCATCCATCTTGTGTAAAATTTACTGGATAACATTTCAGCTCAGCCTGTCGAAACTCATTGAGCAGATCACAGATCTATATGGAAAAGAGCACTCACGCGCCCGCTGTCCTGCCCTTCTTTTCCAAAACCACTGGCATATCAAATACAAGGCGCTGACTAATAGGTCAATAAGGAAATATGGCCCACAGGGGACACATATTATGGTTTATCACCAAAGCCTCAAGATAAACACAACTCAAAAAACTACCCATCCTTACTTCTAAATTTCCCCTCAGACTCCTGCCCGAAAGCAAGGAGTAGCTTTAAAGCTGCTCTTTGCCAAGAGAAAAAAACAGGACATGAGGCTGTTGTAGCAACGCAATGCCAAGTTAAAAAGTATGACCACAAGATAATGGCAAACAAAAGTAGCTGACATCACTACTCCGTATGTAACCAGAAGCGAAACAGTAGCCGCATCCTCGCCAACTGAATGCTGTACTGAGAGCTGCGAGGGGAAATAATGAATGTCTGTCTGTGTATGTCTGTCACATCCTTGGTGTGATGTCATACCAGTCAGTGGTGTGTAAAGCGGCTATAATCAATATTCTATAATGAAGTCAGTTAGTCCACACTGAAATATGTCAACACCTATTGGATGGATTGCAGTGAAATTCATGGTCCCCAAAGGATGAATCCTACCAATATTGTGATCTCCTCAGTTTTTCTCAACTGCAACCATGAGGTTGACATTTTTTTTTTTTATATAAAAAACCCACATTCAAGGTTTTAGCATCTTTTAGCTCATTGTAGTGCAGCAACTTTACTGTTTTGATTGACTCTCACCGCTCATGCTGTAATCAGCAAAAAAAAAAGCTCTAAAAACACATTGTTTGCTACCCGCCCAGCACTGAAAGGTGGATAGACAAAGTTAGCGACTAGCTGGTGAACATAGTGGAACATTTAGCATCTAAAGAGCCACATATTCCCCTCATGGGAGCTAAAAAGAGAGTGAAAATTGAACTCAGGTGGCAGCAAACATGACTTCAAATGAATGGTAATGTTGCTCCATATCTGCTGGATGTGCAAATATTTCAAACACTTTCACTATTAGAACATGTCTCAAGTCTTCAATGTTCCATTAACAGTGGCCAAAAGGGCAGGAAAATCAGTTGATCTAGGTTTTAAACTGTTTAGTGAGCAGTGTTATGATACGGCCTACATGACTGTCATGTACAGCACATGAAACTGAAAAAATGTCCACGTCTTGAAGTCTGTGGGTAGTGATTGCACAGGGAAATGTCAAATTATACATGATATGGAATTACAGGACTGCAATGATGATTGTCGTCATGGGAGCCTGTATCTGTGTATTTGAGGGTATTGTGGGTAATGTGTTGTGTGTGTGTGTGTAAGAGTAAAAGAAAAGGAATAAGAAAGAGATGAGAAGCTCTGTGTGTGTGTGTGTGTGTGTGTGTGTGTGTGTGTGTGTGTGTGTGTGTGTGTGTGTGTGTGTGTGTGTAAGAGTAAAAGAAAAGGAATAAGAAAGAGATGAGAAGCTGTGTGTGTGTGTGTGTGTGTGTGTGTGTGTGTGTGTGTGTGTGTGTGTGTGTGTGTGTGTGTGTGTGTGTGTGTAATCGAGACTCTGTTAGCATTCCAAGTAATACATCATTCCCTTAAATACACTTTGAGAAAAGTTTATATTGCAAAACTCACGCCTTGGGCTATGTTCCTTTATAGTTCTGTTGAAATGTGGAAATTACATCGAGTTTCTCTTTCACAGTTTACAAAACAAAAATCGGCAAGCGCACGCTCATGGAAAGAAACCTCATGTGTCCTCCTTAAGGTTAGTGTCAAGTCAGAGCTTGCCCAGGTGATGGAGAGGGAGAGGAAACATTTGGATGCATGACTGAAGAGTAACCGCACAGGAAGAGAGCTGCAATGGATCACTGCACCCCCATCCCATCCCATCCCGCTCCCACATATAAAAAAAAACCTCTACCCTGTTTTCACAGGAGCTTTTGGGCTTACAGCTGTCTAAATATGCTACTGTAGTGAACTCCCTACCAGAGAGGTGTTTGCACCGTTACCATAAAGGCAGCTGTTGCTTAGACAGTAAAACTGTCAGGAGAGGAGATGGAGAGGAAAAGAAAATCCATGAGCATGCTGCTCATAATAATACCCAGCATTACTTCTTTCTATCTAGATTCGCTTTGTTATACTTTGTTTATTTCAAAGTATAAGAAAGGGACAGATACAGGAAAAATACTCTGTAAAATGTGTGTAAATACATTTTCTTATAGACATACCAATTAATTATGAGAGAGAGAGAGAAGAAGAGAGAGCAAGCACCGACTTCTCAATGCCTGAAATGTTTTCCGTTTGCAGCCTTTAAAGCTCAAGAGCAGCATCTTGTGTCAGAGAGACAAAACTACAAGTCCCTTTAAAGCCCATCTCAAAAGCGTTTCAACAGGTTGTTAGGACAGGCCGACTGAAGAGCGGTTTCTAAAAAAAAAAAAAAAAAAAGAAAAAGACCTTTACAGAGAGGTCAGAGGAAGGCAAGAGAAAAGACATTCATTAGCGGGTCCGACCAATAAAATATCCATTAATATATTTCAGGAATAGGGTAGTTTTGTAGTAGGTACAAAAAACCCTTGAAAAAAGAGCACAAAAGTCTGAGCCAGGCACGGCGTTATGGGTGGTAGGCCCACCCACTTTTCAACAGGCCCACCCAAAACTTTTCTAAAAAAAAAAAAAAAAAAAAACTTTTAATGTTATAAATTGGTGAAGAATTATTAAAAATCGGCAAATAATCTCATAATTTGTGCTAAAATAGTCTAAATGTTTAGTTTTCAAAAACAATTTTAAAAAAACTGGTCATGTCTATTTTTATGTTTCTGCGCAAGTTCAGCAGACACTGAGGTTCGGATCGGATGTATATACTGTCTATGGATGTAGCTTGTCGGTATGCTAGGCTAGGCTAGCTCCCAGTGATCTGAGAGTGTGAAAATCATTTCCAGTAAAGGACAATGTTGCAACAGTCGTTGCTAGGTACCTTAAACGTGCACGAACGGTCTCAGAGTCATCGCTGCAACCAGGAGATGAAGGAGAGCTGAGATCCACAACACTGAACACATCTTCTCTGCCAGCCCAAGATGCTAGCGCGGCTAGCGCCGGTGCTATAGTGCCTTTGCCTCTGCCTCGCGAGTGGATGATATAACCCTGTGGATCTGTCTTCCGTGGATGATCCCACAACTCAACCATGCTAAAGTATCCAGTCGCTTCTTCTGCTGAGTTTAATTGGGTAGGACCGCCAGAGGATAACAGTAAGGTATGTGAAGGCTACTTTATTATGTCGTTATACGAGACATATGGATTAAAATAATCGATTCATAACTCAGAGCTGCAGGCGCAACTCTAACAGCTTGTTGCTGTTGTCAAGTAGCTTTTCCTTCTTGTCTCTTGTTATGGTCAATGATGCTTTAGGGCTTGTTAATGGGATTTCTTTCTTTTTATTAAACATGTTTATAACATTATCACACTAAAGTAACAGTTTGTCTCGGTAGAACTTGAGTCTTGTTTTATATGACAGATGACGTTGTCAATGAACAAATTCTGTGGCCGAGTATTGATTAAAACTGTCGGGCAGTGTTGTTGATCTGTATATTGTTGAAAACTTAAAACAGTTAAACAGAATTGTGAAATATTCGGCCTCATGTTATACGAGCAGAACTAAACTATGTTTTGGGGAAATATTAGATTCCTGACCACTTTTACAGTCTATAGGTCTTTAGGAGAGATGCGCTATATAGCCTAGTGTTGACGAACTGACCGAAGAGCCGGTTAATTAACCCGACTCGTGTCACTGAGCCGGGAGAATCGAGTGCCATACGTCAATGAACCGACTCACCCTGTTTTTTTCTTTTACTTCATTCGGGCCGTTGGCATTATATATATGTCAATGGTTGGCCGTTGTGTAGCTGGTATTCTTCTGCTACTGTGTGTGTTGTAATCTAGCTCATTAGCACCTCCACTGGACTGTAGTGGTGGTGCTAGAATCAATCAGGAAATGAGCTACTAATACCTAGACCCTATGCCGAACCCGAACGAGACCAAATGTAACCGTGCAACCGGCAGGCCGCACGACTCTAATGTAACCGTGCAACCGGCCGGCCCGCTCAACTCTAATGTAACCGTGCAACCGGCCGGCCCTCTCGACTCTAATGTAACCGTGCAACCGGCCGGCCGCTCGACTCTAATGTAACGACTCTAATGTAACCGTGCAACCGGCCGGCCGCTCGACTCTAATGTAACGACTCTAATGTAACCGTGCAACCGGCCGGCCGCTCGACTCTAATGTAATCAAGCGGTGTCTTGGTTCTCGGCAAGTTTGAGTTATTAACCAAGCCTTGTTTCTGGTGCATCTTAGAGGATTGTGTTCATGGCAATTCACACATTATCGATGGGGAAGTACAGTACATCACATTCAAATACACGAATGTTATCTTGGTAGTTATGTTAAGTTAAATGTTAGAGAAGTGAATGTTGCTACGTGGTAGCTAGGCTAGGCTGTCACAAGGAGAACGCGCACCAGGCTACTGAACGAGACCGTAAGGACCGTAACCGAGGGTACTGCATGAGTCTATTCAAACGGGTGTCTAGGTTCTCGGCAAGTTTGAGTTATCAACCGATAGCAGAAGCCTTTATTTCTCGTGCATCTTAGATGATTGTGTACATACAAATTAATAGATTACATTATTGATGGATATCACATACAAATGCATGTCATGTTATCTTAGTAGTTATGTTAAGTTAAATGTTTGTTACGCGATAGGTAGGCTGTCACCAGGAGACTGTGCACCAGACTACTGAACAAGACCGTAACCGTGCCTAATGCATGAGTCATGTAATCAAACGGGTGTCTAGGTTCTCGGCAAGTTTGAGTTATCAACCGATAGCAGAAGCCTTTATGTCTCGTGCACTTTAGAATTGTGTTCATGGAAATTCATATGCTACATTACCAAGGGGAAAGTATTATGCCTATATCACATACAAATACACGTAATGTTATCTTGATAGATATGTAAACGCGATCACCCCCCCACACGCCGCCGCCGAGGGCACGCGAACCGGTGACCGAATCTATTAACTCGGTAGGCCAACCAACGACCGTCCGGTTGAACCGACTCTCGTAAAAGAGTTGGTTGTCCCATCACTAGCGCTATAGCACAGCCAGGTATGGTGCGTAATGGAGATTCCATAGCGCTCTTCTTTTGGTCAGAACCAAGGAGAGCGATCGTGGATAGGTTCGTCCTTTGCACCGAAACTTTTTACAATGCAACAACCTATTTAAAGAGCATCAAGCTATTACAATCTTTATTATGTGAGCACATATAATATAAAAGTATATTAGTCAGTCATTTATTAGGTTAAACAGAATTTGATAACGTTTTTAATTTAAGGCCCACCCACAATTGGTCTGGCCCATCCAAAACTGGAATCCTGTCGCCGTGCCTGGTCTGAGCTCCAAATATCAGTTTCAACAACACACACACACACACACACACACGGTGCAACAGAAGAAAGACGAGGCTTGTCTGGAGTGTTTGGGGTGGTCCAAGGCCACTCATATACAGATCAAACTCAGATCAGAGGTTTACATAAACACATAGCTTCTGGCATCAGACACAAAATAAGGAGGGTGTTAAAATAAATCCTTACTCCCTCCCATAGACCGAGCTGACATATCCAAACATAACACATATATGTACACACATTTTAAATCATTAGCTGGTACTGTATAGACAAACACTACTTGCTATGTCATCGTCATCAAATTCTTCTCGCAAACATAGATGTACTAAGAACATTCATGTATATGTGTGTGTGTGTGTGTGTGTGTGTGTGTGTGTGTGTGTGTGTGTGTGTGTGTGTCAGACAGGAGCCACAGGCTGAGCTCATCAAGAAGGGCTTCACTCTACGCCTCCCCCTAATTGGTGTCTATTGCAGCTTGCCGCCATACAATTGAGGGCAAAACAGCGCCAGGCTTTAAAACCTCTCCCTCATCATCACCACTTCCACCTCCCACCTATCACTCCATCATCTACAGCAAGCCAGTGAAAGATTGGTTATAAGAGCAGCTCCTCTACTGTACCTCATCCCCCTATCATTATCCCAGTGAGGTCATTCAGAAAAGCTGATTGTGAGAAATGCTGCTCGTTTGCTTGTGGTTCAACCTGTAAAACCCAAGGCGCCACAAATCATAACCTAACAGTATACAGTGCATTCTTAACGTAGGAAATAGAACTGTGCTTAATATTGGAGGGGTCAGTAGGAATGAGCTGAAAATACTTTTTTTTCTAACTGAATAGAGATGTGCACATTCTGTGCAACATGCATGATTTCTTCAGTCAAGTGATCAAGTGATTGATGGCTTTATATTGTTACCGCAGACATTCACAATTGGCTCCACAACGATGCGAAGATTAATATCATAAATCACGGACAGACTCTCTTCACAGACACAGCGTATAACAACAAAATGCGGACGTTTCATCGGGGGACAATGAAACACGAATAGTTGTCTTTAGTCAACTAACACCCTGGCTCCCGGCCTGAGGCCTCCAGGCAAGGTTTTTATCGCGGGACCTTCACCGTGCGCTACAGGCTCATAAATCTAGAAGCTTCAATGCTCCGCTGGGTCACCTGTCATTGTGATTTGGGTCGGAAAAAAAAAAAAGGGGGGTGAAGGAATCCAGGAAGTTTGCACGCATGTTGTGGGAGGATGCATATACTTAAAAGCACCAGATGATGGTCGATACAGGACTTATGTTTTTTTTGTATCTATTTTTACTTCTGAACAGACCACAAATTCTTACTGTTTAAAGAATATTGAAAAGGAAAAACACAATGTAATTGGCAAAAAGCATAACGAAACTTATACCAACGTTTTACCGGTTCATAAAGTTACGGTAGGAAAAAAAAACAAACACACGCATGCTTAAATCCTGATCCTTTAAAATCGCTTTGGCATCACACATAGGTTTGGACCTTTTTTGCTGTGCTTAAAATATCAGCTTCTCCAAATTCAGTGTCCATTGCGTGCATCTGGGAAGCATCTTTGGAATTAATACCACGCTGCCGGATAAATGAAAAAAGGCCCGGTTTCTCGAAGCCTCCGTGGTTTCTACGCTCGTGTTCGAATCAGAGAACAGACCGTGCTCACAATCAACCCGAGAGCATTGGTAAACCTCATGCATCAGCACTCAGAAGCAAGACCAATTAAAGCCCAACCACAGTGGAGTTGTTGTACAATGGCGAGGGTAACATGTATCTGTGGAAGACCACAAGGCCATGTCATCTAAAACAAGCTTCCTCTGCTTATACGAGATGTTTATGAAACGTTTATAATAAAAAAAGCATACTGCTGATTAGGAGACACTGAATATCCTTTAAACACATCATGTGCATTACTCATCTGCGCTGCTGGGAATAGTGCCCCATCAATAACTACATTTTTCCTTTGGTTGCTTTGACTTTGTTTGGCAGAGGTCTTTGTGTACTTTGGATTGGTTAGATGAGCTGTAGTTTTGTAATCAGACAACACAAACTCAGCTTAATTAGCAGTAATCCTCTCCCTTAAATCTTTTCAACAGGCCTTCAGTCAAGCAATCCTAACATAAAGAGGAATCGAAAGGGATAGGTTATATCTCATTGACATTATTGCTAGTTATTTTAACCTTGCCCTGAAACACCCCTGAATATTGGACTCCTATAGGGATTCTTGAATAACGTTTTTTTGACATCCATCTTCTGTCTTCTCCCCTAAGCGAAGTAGAAAAAAATGTGTGTGTTTGTGTCCTTTCAATTTTTCAATAAGCTACCAGAGATGAGGAGTTAAGCACAAGCCAAGGACCATACAATCCTTAAAGAATACAATTTACAGACTGGCAAGCTTCACTGCTTTATGCCCTGCAGAAGATTAGAGTGTGCGTGTGAACATGAGACAACGTGAGAGTGCGTGAGAGACTCACATGAATCCTTACCTGCAACCTACAGAGATCCTTAAATTACTGTGAATGTTACTTGAAATCAAAGGCTTACCTCCGTGTTGTGTAAAGATTTGGTGTGAGTATGCCTTCTTGTGTTGCAAGCACTGTTCACTTTTCAGCTTGGAAGAGTGTCAGGGTCATTTTTCAATTTTGTGGTTTGTGAACAGATTACATTCCCTCCCAGGGCTCCCGGAGAGCGAAAACTGTCTGTGAGTGTGTGCAGCAGGGTGTGAGTTTGCACGTGTGTGTGTGTGTGTGTGTGTGTGTGTGTGTCTGCACACGCACACATACTTCATGGTCTTGATTTTCTCATGTTTACGCTCAGAGGACACCAGTTTGCAGTGATGGGTTCTCAGCATGCACCAGAGGGAGACCACCACTTTGCCACTGTGTAGATCAAAACCTTCTTTCAATATGTTGTAAGCAACCAGAGATGTCGAGTTAAGCACCGGCCTATAAAGGTCTTAAAATCCTTCAAGAATACACAGACAACAGACAAGCTCCACTGTTTTATGTTCTGCAGGAGTACAAGGTTTAAATTACATTTTGGAAACAAAACTTTAGCTGTCGTCCAAAACGACTTCTACCGAGTAAGGTGAAGGACACTGTTGATGATTACAATGCTGCAAAAGCTGAAAAAAATGCCGTGTTGGACAAATGTTGAAAATGTAGACCCTTTTTAAGAATCTGTTGCTTGACTGTTACAGCCTCTCTCAGGCACAAAGTCCATTATGTTGTTATAATATTCCCCTCATTTGCGCTACAATGGGATAACGTTAAGGATAGCATGTGAAAGGCATCAAGACGTAGTAAGAGAAAATACTTACTTTCACATTTAATAGTTTGATGTCACCCAAATTCTTGCATCATTGCTGCAATATTTTAACTATTTTTGTTCGGCCAATTTTTCTGAAGGACTCTTTTGGTCTATGAAATGCCCAAAGTGATGCCTTTAAATTACTCTTTTTTTTCTCGGACCAACTGTTCAAAACCTAAATATATGTTATTTCACTTCCATATATGACAAAGTAAAGCAGCAAATACACACATGTGAGTATTTGGAAGGTGCATTTTTGTTTAAAAATGGTTAATAATTTCATAAAATAGTTAATTTTCCTTCAATCAATTCCTTGACAAATCGTTGAAGCTCTAAAATAAATATGTGCAATCTTTGATTTTACATATCCAATACACCTTTTTTTCCAGTCATATTTTAACTTGTTTAGATATAATGTACAATTTGACTTGAGGTGTTTTCTGAGCTACTGTATGGTGCTATTAATGTCCTAAACAAAAAGGACTAGCACAAAACACCACTACAATTTAATAGGATCCTGAATCAGGGCTTTGACAGTTGACTGACACAGACTCTTTCAGGGATCTAATATGTAACCTTTAAATTTCAACTCTGCGTTCCAGTAAACCACCCAGCTGTATTGGATATACTGTAGCAGGGAAATACTACGGAGAGCAAACCCAGCGCATAGCTTCCCAGATAGGAAAACTGGGAGATGTGTATGTTTGTTCTGCTACTGTAGTGTACATGCCCAACCACGACCACGCAGAGCCATTAGAGCCCACATCAAAGACAGGGATCCGTTTTGGGTTGCACCTTGCCCACGGCTTAACCTAAACTCTGCTCCGCATGGGTGGCAGGGATCCTTCAGCAGTAGCTTATTACTGCTGTAACTCAGGATAACACTGTTGCTTACACTGGATATTGGCTACATACTGCAGGCTGCCTGAGCCCACTATGAACACCCCACACATAAGCTTACACTGGAGTGCCACTAAAGTTAGGAACTGCCACCGTGGAGTGAGTCAGTTTATTTCAAGTCAAGAACCACAAAAACAACTTGTCCTTGACTGTTGACTTTTTATAAACAGCTCTGAAGTCCAAAAGTTTGGGTAGGGGACTCCCACCCAGAACGAGAACTCATTAGATTTAGATGTTATTGCTTGGCTATTCTTTAGCAAAATTGAATTTCTCTTATGAACCTCTTATTCAACCAGAATGAAACCGCATTCATGGCAAAGGCCTTGGCGGATCTTGCCCATGTGCCCAAAAACACACAGAACAAAAAAAACTTTAACTGTAACAGTAACAATTGCCACTTGGAGGCAATTACTGTAGTACATGCAGTGCCAAAACCCAGAGCTAAGACATCCAAAAATTCCTGGATGAAACTTTTTGGCATCAACACGTCCCTATTGTACAAGTGGGTCTCTGTTTGTGTCTGTGCATGCCTGCGTAAACGCATGCCGAACGTGGAGTCGAATACAAACATCTGCAACAGGGAGTGAAATGTAAACAATTAGAAATCCATCACTTGCCCAGAAAATGTATGCGTGCCTCCACACGCAGAGGAGGAGCAGATACTGCAGGAGGTGAGGAGAGAAGAGTGTGAGGATGATGGGGGGGGGGGAGGGAGGAGGTTTTAACCATTAATCAAAGACATAGTTTTGGATGCTGTGCATGTGCGAGGCGACATGTGATAGTGTTGAATTCTAAAAAAGGCCCAGGAATCACATATGGATTCCCGTATTGCACAGCACATGTCAGCATGCAAATACAAACAACTATGGGATTACATGAGGGTACACTGTGCAAGAGTCTCTGCAGATGGGATTGTGCGTGCAACGGTAGCCAGCAACAGACACACTACTGGCTGCATGCATTTACACACACCCACATTTGTTATGTGGGTATTGTGGTGAGGTCTTGTTCTCTGGTGGTATTACCTCAGCAGCACCACTCTAGTACCCACAGTGCACTGGTGTGACACCACATCAAGCGTGGGGAGACATTTGATGTGGCACTGTGAGGGCCAAGGCTTTACTGAACACATATGTCGATGGAACAAACGCAGGGGTGAGAGAAAGATCTCCAGTCCAAAGCCACGTGGCTTTACACCACATTCACCAGCACTCAGCACTTTCTTCAAGAGTGCTGGGACCGAGCCTCCAAACAGCACTCGCATGTGCCAAACACCAGTGAGACAGCCAAAGCGCACAAGTCAGGAAGGCAAATGTCTTCTTATTCACTGCTTGCCTGTTTAGTCCTTTAAAACGCACAATGGACATCATTTCTAATGCAAAAAAGTCAGGGTATCTTTCAGATAGCCGGCTACACAGAAACAAACACTGGCATTCATGGCTAACTGGCATCACGAAAGCCGTTATTAACTCGCTGTTGGAAGTAAGGTTTTCCAATCCAACTACAGCATGAGCGGCATCGCGTAGAGGCAGTGTTTCTAATAAACAAACGAGTCAATCGCATGCAATGAGGACAGATCCAAAGAATTTGATTTCTCTAAAGAAAACAACTCTGAAAATGAATAAATATGAGCGCAAACAATGATTTCATAAAATTGTGATGGGACATACTGTACATTTTATTAACAGTGGGTAGAGATGAGTGGGAGCAGTATTAAAATGTGTTTTCAGTGTTCCTGCATCTAATGTATTGGTGAGATATGTTAAGGTTTAATGCTCGACGAGGTGTCCATTATCAGGAATTAATGGAAAACGGGAAGGCCTGAATGGTTGTCCATTAATTAATATACCTAAAGTCTTTACTAATCAATGATCTGATTACTAGTCATAAATTAGATGTCATGTTCCTTACAGAAACTTGGCTTGATTTGAACGACAGAGTGGCTGTCCTTACCGAATCAGTACCCTCATATTTTAAACTCTATTGCCCCCAGAGTTAATACGAATATAGGAGTAGCTATAATAATTTTTGCTCTGTGGCTGAATAAATGTTTTAAGTGCACTGACTTGAGTAAATTTCCTTCCTCATATAACATTTTCACAGACGATTGTTTTGGAAAATTCAAAACCTATGTATGTATGTATGTATGTAAAATGGTGTACATACATGTCCTCTCCTTACTAGCTGTCTTCTTTAGCCTCGCCTTGGCTGGCTCATTGCTATATTTATTAACTCCGCCAAGGAAGTCATGTTTTCAGTTTGGTTTGTTTGTCTGCTTGTCAGCAGGATTCCGGAAAAACTACTGGCTCGATTTCCCTGAAACTTGGTGGAAGGGTGACGAAGCATATGCCAAGGAATAGCCCATTACATTTTGGAGCAGATTTCGATTTTTTTTCACTTTCACAGAGAGTTGTGTGGAGCAGATAGTCTTAATTACTTTTGTAGCAACTCATTTGGGAATGGGTTGAATGTAACGGACGTTCATTAATATAAAAACAGTCACGCACTAAAGCTTTAACATTACAAGGTCTGCTGTCTCCAAGTGCCCTTCTAGTTCTAAGCATGTTAAAGCCACAAACTGTCATCTGTGGAATAATGTACACTCAGTTAGTATGTATGTGTATGTTCGTGCATGCACGTGCAGAACTGGGACCCACTCTTTCAAACTTTACTTGAAAGCGCTACTAGTGGACAAAAACTCCACAGGATACCTTTAAGGCTATAAATGTTACATACACTGGCTAAAAGTAAGTCTTACACAACATTAAGAACTCAGGAATCCCCTAAAGCTTTAACTTGAAGTTGTGTTAACACCAGGGGGCACAGCACGAGGTGGAAAAAAAAAAATTAAACCTAAACATCCTCTCAGCCTGACAAAACTAACATGCCCATCCTTATAATGAAGACAAATTAAGTGTTTAATTGTGCAAGACAGTTGCCCTTTCCACCTGGCGCTACATGCAAAACACAGCTGCCAAGAAGGCATGCAGCTGAGCGATGGGACTCTCCCTCTACGAGCTGCTGCTGCCCCGGCCACTGAGTGCTCCCCCCTGCTAGCCATCCCGACTAGCCCTTGGCCCTGCTCGCCCAACCTCAACTACTCCGAACCCTGACACCCTGCCAAAAGGCACTTGTTCACCCTGATGGTTTAAAAAAAAAAAAAAAAAAAAAAAAAAAAAGGAAAATAAAAGGAAAATAAATGCCCCAGACTGTTACTGCCTTAAGGGCAATTGAGCATGTAAAAACATTAAGGCCTGACTTGCTTGGCATGTGATGAAGTGAGAGAGGCAGAGGGCAGCGAAAAAGGGACGTCTAGCAAAACATCTGACATCTAACAGAAAGACGAGAGGGAGAAAAGTGCAACATAACCGCCATTCCATGAAACATGTGAAGACAGGCCAAGTGGAAGTGTCCTCACACTGGGCCTCATGTCATTGCTGCAAAGTGGGGCTCTAATGACTGTCATTACCAGACACTTAACGGTCACAACCCATAATATCCTGGCCTTTAGTGGTGTGGGTAACACAACGTGTGACCAAGAGCAGCAATCAATGATCCTGACCCTCATTGTAGCGTAGGCTGGTTTACAGAATTAACTAACAGAAGTACTCTGGGTACTTCTGTAAGTCTACTGTTTGTAGTTTGTATGTCCACCTCCTTTACTTTAATTACTCAGCTGTTTAGAAAACACAAGTAGTAACTTGAATGGCACTCAGAGCGCAGACCTACGCCAGGGCCAATGGTGCGTTCACGTGTTCTTCGGATGGTCCCATTTCCCAAGTATGGAAGTCGTTCTTCCGACTTCGGCGTGTTCATGAGCTTTAAGTCTTAATGTCAAAACAACATGGATGCTACAAGGACAATGGGTTTCCCAGTATTCGCGTGACAACAAAGAAAAATGATTGGGAACTCATTTTTCAGATTATTCCGACACCACTTGAATGCAGCACAAAATGCCCTAGTCCCAATGTTTTTCGAAAGTGAAAAAATAATTAGTATATCCGCTCCAAGTACTTGAACAAATGCTTTTGCACATTACAGCTGCACTAATCAATAGTTTATAATTTCAACAACTGATCATAGTAAAAAGCATGACATTACATACAGTTACTTTAGTCAGTACTACTGGTGAGAAACGTCACTATAACACAAATAGTAGAAACTGACACATAGTGTACACACACACACACACACACACACACACACACACACACACACACACACACACACACACACACACACACACACAGACACAGACACAGACACCTGGTAAATGACGGATTACCTTTCAGTATAGTTAAAGTTATCTGTTGACAGGATGATCACATTTGCCGTCTAGACAGCAGCCAGCTGAGGAGAAAACCGTGTGGTGAGTCCCTTTTCAAATCGGCTTTTCTTTTTTCCCCGAAGGCCGTTTCTCTCTCTTCTATCCCAACTCTCAATTTCACATTCTGACAAAGATATGAAGTTGACCATACTTGTTCTTTGTTTTCTTTTCTTATTCCCTTTGTCCGTCAATCAACTCCAGGTTGAGTAGTACCCGTCACCTGTGCATCACCTTGGAACAGAAACTTACTGTAAATCTCAAGATGTTGGCTTTCAAACTCCACTTTAACACTTAAAGTTTGAAATTTTACAGAGATATCAGTAACAGGTTAGTTATCTCACTGCAGCTAAACAAAGCTGAATTTTGTTTTACATATTTTGAAGCTTTTGAGTTAGCTGCTGTTCTCAAAGCTGCTGGAAAAATTCATTCATGGCCAAACAATGAGTGGGAATAGTCACAGAGAGATTTAAGACCAGCTTTTCTGTTTATCTTCACAGCACTACTCATTCAGTCATGTTACAGAGAGAAAAAAAAGACTTTCTCAGACTCGGCAGCCAACATTATAGCCATCAGACCCCCCGCACACATTGATTCAGGAACCTCTCAACCTAATAAACTTACTTGATATTTGTTTATGAATGCTGACATTGTTGAAGCTCTACAGCACATGCTTGACATCACATAATAAATATCGGTTCATTTACAAAAGGTATGTTAGGCCTAAGCTGTTTAAGACAGCTCTATTCCATCGAAGTTGCTCATGCTGAGGCTGCCAGAAAAAACACTTTCCTTCTGAGAGAACAATTCATCTGTGGCCCTCTTGAGGAATAGGGTAAAGGGTGCTGGGGAGGTCAGTCCTATTGCCCACCAACCGACCCTGGCACATACTCATGAAAGTTAAACTAGAGAAAGCGAATACACTTTGGAGTCTGAGATCCGCCTCCTGGGTTGCTTGCTAATTAAGCAGCGTTTGTCTTGGCTTGGAATCAAGCTTAATATTGAACCAAGATCCAACACATAAAAGCGCTACAGGCGTACCAAGACCAAAATTGACTGAGTGCTGAAAGAAATCACAAGTGCGGCTCCTGGGAGTCTGTAGGCTCCCCATCTGAAGACATGTTAGCATCATACATGTAGCAAAGGACCACAATTCCATTTAAGAAACCACTTTTTAACCTGTCCTGCGGTTCAAATTAATGGGAGAGAAAACTAGCAGGCGGTTACGTCCAGTTTAAGGTTCTGACCCTTAACATTCTGTAAGAGTCATCCGAGATACTGACAGTATCCTTAATTTGTTCTTTATTATCATGGCATCATATTTAAAAGGTCAAAGGGCAGCATTCTGTCATGCTTCTGTCCAACAGAGACAAAAGTGAATATTACAGGCAACAGTGATCAAGGGAGAAGCGGTTACAACTATTTTATGGTTGAAATAAAGTGCATAAGTTCTTTCTTAAAGCTAGACATTTAAGCCAACAGTGGTTTAAATGAATGGTTCTAAGTTCATGTCATCTGAGAGTTAGATGACATGATTGATACCACATTCATGCCTGTGAATTAAGTGTGGAGCTAGAGCCAGGAGGCAATTAGCTTTGCTTAGCATAAAGATTGGATGTAGGGGCAAATAGCTAGCCTGGCTCTCTCCAAAATTCCAACACCTCTAAAGCTCATTAATTAAATAATGTTTTGTTTTTTTGGGAAACTCATTTATTGCATTTTTGGCAGAGAGTTACTGTAGATAAAAGAATGATACCACTCTCCTATATATTTTTTTAAATATAAGGCTACAACCAGCAGCTGGTTGTTTTAACAAATCCTTATGCTAAGCTAAGCTAACTGTATTCTGGCTCTAGCGCTTCTCATCTCAAGTTTGGAAAGAAAGCAAATAAATGAATCTCCCAAAATGTTGAACTCTTCCTTCAATTTACAATAAAGGTGAATGAGAGGCACCTTATTTGCACCTGTATGTTGATAGCAAAAAAATAAATCAACCCACTATACTATTATGAAACACATAAAGAGCAACTGAGGCCTGGATGGCACAAATACAGTATGTGGGAGTGGATGTATAAATGTTGTTTGGTTTGAAAACCATTCACTGATGCACATTCAAAAATGTGCTTGAGGTCAGTACATCATAAATCACACTGCTGCTTGGTTACAGTATGAAATCCAAATGCTGTAAAGATAGCTGTTTGTGGTTTCTAACTACAGTACTATAAGCATGTACCACGCCATTTACATTCTTGACTTCTGATAGTTTTTAAATGGTTTTTCCATTAAGTCTGCCTTTGGGATATCAAAGAGCATGTAAAAAGCAAAGATGGAACGGAACAGTATCAAATATATGTCACTTTAAAATACTAGGTAGGGCAAAGTCATAATGAATATTACACTTAATAAATAAATAAATAAAAAGTTTCCCTCCAGAATGATCTCTAATCCCTTTTAAAACTGAAAATGACCTCTCCCCGCCACCACTGATCTGTAAGGCTACCCTGCACATGTGAATGTTCAAGTAAGCCCTCATGATCCTGCTTTAAAGTGTGATGGCAAGTTCAAGCAGATCATCGGTTTCAAAAGAAATGTCACTACATTTGATCGGTCTTCAACGGGTGTAGAGGGCTGCTGAATATTCTATATGTCAAGTCAAAAGGGTCATTCGCTCAAGCGTGGAGGCTTGTGAAAGTTGTGCAGGAAGGACTTTTCACCTTTCATCTGATGGAGGAGGTCAGATATGTGGGAAATACAGTGCATGTAAACCAGAAAAATCTGAGTCATGTCCTCACAGCAAATAGAAAAAAAATCACCTCAAGACAACTGTTGGTGATAATGAAATACTGTCCAAAAAAGAATTCTGTGACAACGGCAGCTCTACCCTCCCTTCCACCCAATTAGATAAAACATCTGGGCGAGAGATCGGCTTAAGAAAAACTGCTACGGCCAGGACTCATGTCTCATCAAAAGGTGATGACAGAGTGGGAGTAATGCGATGCAAAAAAAAAAAATCCACCCCACCCTTGAATGTGTTAAGTGCGCCCCTGTGCGCGTGTTTGCCTGGGTTGCCCTGTTTCACATCAAGCCAGGTCAGCCCGCCCTTCACTCCCAATGTCCCACGATCATCATTCACTTGTATTCATTACTGAGGTGTAATATGGCGGATTTTTCACTCCTCTTGTACGGTGCGTTACGTAAACATACTGCAATAGATTTATTGGCTGATTTAGTTTTATCTGACACCTCAATTTATTTCTTATTTTAAAAAAAAAAAAAAGAGGTGGGGGAGGAGGGAGGGAATTTGAAAAAAGCGTGCTGGTGGAGTTCAACAACAAGTGCAGTGTTTTCTGATCAGGCACTTACAGGGTCTTCTGGTTTTTGGCTGCTATCGTGGAGCGGCTCTTCTGCAAGATGGTCTCGTCGAATCAGAGTGAATTCCCTGATGAACACTGCGTCCCCATCGTTAGCCCAAACAGCAACCTGAAAAACAAAGATCCTATCAGAAGGTGTCATGTAAGTCAATACACCACTCGGTTAAAAACATACAAAACAAAAACAAAACCACATCTTAACGCTTAATATTAAAGTACGGATTCTTCTGTATGTAAGGAAAAAAAAGGAACCAGATACACCAGTCCAGTGATGCAACGAGCTCTTTGTTATTCATATCATAGTGTCTCCAACAGATCTATTTGATGCCATTTCACCTCTCTGGAGCAATGGTGGGAAATGTAAGTAAATTGCAGTAAAACTTATGTTTCTGTTTGCAATCATTTACTAAGCATTTTGGGTTTGTCTTTTGGTTCGTGCCCTTAACCGCACGTCCCTCTTGATGAGGAGAATCGTTATGGGCTCAGGAGGAATTCACAGCAGAAGACATCTGATATCAGAAGACGTAGTAACCCACCTCTTCGGGGGGGAGACGGGCGGGGGGTGGTGAGGGGCATCTTGGATAGGGCCCATTAGCAGCATAGCAGGGCCCGCATTCTCAAGGATGCACACATTCACAGAACAGGGGCCTCTCAGCTGCTCTCCGTGGGTCACAAACACCGTGTAATGACCCGGGTCAACTGCCTGCCTCCCCGGGTTTGTGCCAAGGCAGAGCGAAGCAGAGCAGGGGATGTGGATTTGGGGTATTTGAGGTACTTCGCGTAGTAGAGGGTTGCAGGTTTTTTAGTTGTGGGGCGAAAAAAACACAAGTGCTGCTAAGCAACCGCAGCAAAACTTACACCAGCTTTGTGTGGGAAAGAGCCACGGAGTGGACTCTTAAATAAGACAAATCAAATCTGGTTTAAAGCCCTACACTCACCACTGCTTAGCTGCAGTCACTTAGACTGCGGAGCCATCTGTAACAACACATAAGTCACTCCAGTAAAATGTGGGCATAAGCCTCCTCGGATGACCAAGATCATCTCATGTACAAGCACATTTTTGTTGGGTATGGATCTGCACATGTAGCAGCTGTTGGGCCACAACGTAACGGTCTGTTTTTTTAAAAGATGAGTAAAAGATCAAATTTAACGTTGGACTATATATAATTAGTCACCTGCAAAGTGTCTGTGTGTTGGGGTCTGCAAATCAGGAATGAATGATGATGAATAAATGTGAAAATTCATCTTATACCTGTGGGAAACTGGTAAAATACATGGCTGGAAATGTAATACAGCACGTTTCTCAGATAGACTCAACAGTTTACAGACTTTTAAACTACAGTATATACACCCCAGAGACTTTACTGCATTGTGGGAAACCAAATAACGGATATAAAAAACCTTTATAAAAATACAGCCTACTATTAGGTGTGTAAATATAACATGAGATCTCCACTGAACACTAACATTGCACTGAAACGTGTCCTCTCTGCCATCAATGCCGAAAATTAAAATGTTGCAAAACTACAAGCCAGGGGTAAAGAAAACATAAGTCAAGCATGTGAACATTAAGAGAAGCTTTGCTGGTGTGTGTGTGTGTGTGTGTGTGTGTGTGTGTGTGTGTGTGTGTGTGTGTGTGTGTGTGTGTGTGTGTGTGTGTGCTCAGATGAACTGAAAACCACCTAAGTGACCAGATGTCCTTGCTCAAGGCTAAATGGAGGCCCGGTTGAGATGAACATGCCGATTGCTTACTTCTCAAGAGATTTCCCCCCACCCCCCTGTCTACAGAAATTATTTTCTCACACTTTTAGTGTCTTAACACCAGAATAATCTGACAACCATTTCCTTATCATTTTGAAGTTTGCATCCATCTTCCTTAAAAAGACGTGCAATATGCTGGAACCAGACTGAGCTACAGGCTAATGATGCATGACAGCTAAACTCTCACTTGCTGGAGTCTTAAAAGGGGGAATCTATCAAACTTGTTTCCCTAAGCAAACAAGCGAGCTGTCCTGTGCCAATGTCAAGCATCCTGCACACCCCAACTGGACTGAACCATTAGGATCTGGCAGAGGACTGGATACTTCCAAAGAGGGTCCAGTGCTGGGTTATGTTATTATCATGTCAAGAAATGGGATTGATGACTAAAATCCCTTATTTGCAAACCCTATCTCCTATGAAATACATTTATATACACTTCATAAAAATGGATTTAATTTGCTGCCTGGATTACATTCACTGGGCATTTCCCTAGATACAGGAAGTGTGAAAGCAAAGAAAATGTAGGGAGGAAGCAGGAAATATCATAGGTTTTGGTCAAATACTGAAAGCTACCAGCGTGGCTCTAGGTGCTGACAGCTCACAAGTAGAGCCCGACAGAGCGACCACAGAGAATGGGGAGAGAGAGAATTACTACCCAAAAGCTTTTTCTTGTATTTTTTTAGGTAATTGTTTTAGTTTCATGGTCTGCAACCTGAAGGTTACTTTTATCGCTCTCATAAACCCTGTTTAAAGCAGGCAGCTGTTTTCACTAAAAAAGGTTCAGATAAACCCTCTCTACTGTACGCTAACTGCCCAGCACTAAACGACGGGCAAAGTTAGCGACTAGCAGAAAACATAGTGGAAAATGTAGGTACTAAAGAGCCATATATTTAACCTCAGGAGTTGATGGTAAAAGAAGAGTGAATATTGGACCTACGCTCGCCCGGGAGCCACAAACACAACTCCAAATGAATGCTTATGTTGCTATGTGTCTGCTGAATGTGGAAATAGAAAACTCTTTGCTAACACAGTAGCCAAAACAACTTTAAAGGGTGATAACATGTCAATGTTGTGTTTACAGCTTGGTGCACTGCCCCCAACTGGCCCAAAAAAAATATATCTATGAATGCAAGGTTTAAGGTTTACACCAATATATGGAGTCCTTTTCGTCTCTGGGATCTAATGAATGCAGATTATTTACAAGCATGCAATAACTCAGGCAATGTTTGAGTTTATTTGAAATGAACATGACAGAGTTTAAGAAAACACAGACTGCTGGTTTGCAGGGCGGCCCGTGATTGAAAGAACCCACTCCAACGGGCATCCCAAATTTTCAAAATTACACACGTGGGGCTCAAATCCAATGTGTGCGCGAGTGTGCATCAATGTGACAAAGGGCAAGGGTGAAAGTAAAACAGGCAACCAGGCCGGTGATTCATTAACCTCCAAGGAGTTTGATTTCAAAGAGCACGTCTCAACCAGGGAAGAGGAGAGGAAGTGAACTCAGGGGCAAGTCGGGTCTTCAAAAGCACATAATCAACAGTAATAACACCAACCTGATATTATAATTGAGCTTTCCTATAACGTGGTGCCAGCTTCCACTGTTTGGGTGGAAACTGTGAAAAGCGAGTGACTTTAACCATGCTGCACTAGGCCAAAACCTAGACTTACGTTTCGCGCACTGCTGCCTTTGATTAATAAGATTCCGTCCAATGTTTAGATAAGGACACCCCTTTTCCAAGACTGGCTCCTGTCTGAATGAAACCTAAGAGGAAAAGATATTTTTGCTAATCCACTTTCAAGGGGATTTATGTGAGCTTTCACTTAACACATTTTGGAAGAGGAAACATTGTGGCCTTCTTTTCCTCTCCTTCTCCCCTCCTCTTACATAAGCTCGGAAAAAAGGTGCCCTTTTTTCTCATCCAAGGACATTATGCCATATCTTTCCTTGGCCCCCACACATCGATCAGTTAGAGGATTTTTTTCGCTCAAAAAGAAGGAACCACAGGATTATGGGGCACTTTGTTTAATATTTGCTCATTACAGACGAAAGCCCAAGGCCACTTCAGGATTTCGGGACTGATAAAAGGTAAGGGTCATAAAGGCCATGACAGAGTCTTGGCTCGTCCCAGGCAACAAGACACCCTTCTGTGCTAAAGAGGAAGAAAACACTGATGGTTACAATTTTCCCTTAAGGAGTTCACACAGGATACCTGCAAATGCAACAGCTCATGACTAAGCTCTCTTGGACACACCACGTTCATCACATTCTCTGATTCCTGATGGATTATTTAGTTTTCTTAATGTTCTTCCTCAGAATCCCTTTGAAGATGTACCTTCTCCCCAGTTTCTCTGCCAGATTACTCTCAACTTGATTTACTGATATCCGTTTCCAGAGTGCAGGCTGTCCTGCACACATGAGAAGAAGAGTGGCAAGGAGCTCAGCTTGTCTTGTTGCTGCCTTCTTTAACTCAAACCACTTCTCATCTTGAACAGCACAAGGAATGAAGCCTCAAGGGGGAAGGAGACAGGCAGAATCTACCTTTGATAGATGAAAAAAATGTCCTGGCACTGTCACCGTGTTTAAATGTCTCATAATGATGCGTGGCATCTTCCTAATGATGCATGAGCAATTCTTTGACACAGCCTTTCAAAGTCCTTATGAAACAGTACGTTACTTATTTCATTTGATGCATTTGCTGTTGAAATAGGAAACTGGTGCAGAACATAATGCAGGAACAGATCAGTTAAAAGTGAAAACCAAATGGAAGAGAAAGGCAGTTTCAATTGAGGGGAGGAGGGTAGCCGTATCAAAAATATTTTAGAGAATTATTGACCGGGATTTTTATTTTGTTTAATATGACACTGATCATAAAGTATAACAGGTTGAAATGAACAGCTAACCTTTGCCACATTCTGCACCAAACAACTTCTAACACCAGCTAAACAGCTGGCAATGCTGACACGCTGATGTTCAGCAGGTATAAAGTTGCTAATGCTAATAAGCACAGTTAGCAACTAGTTGGTGAACATAGTGGAGCATTTAGCAGCTAAGAGTCAAATATTCACCTCAGGAGTTAGTGGAGACCAAAACAGAGCTAAAAGGAGAGTGAATATTGGACTAACATTCATCAGGTGGCCAGAAACACGTCTCCAAAAGAACGCCAATTGTGTTCAGTGTCTACTAGACATTAGTATAACATCATTTAAGGTGATAATATCCTTAACAGCTGGTAGTGCCATTAAAATGTTATTACAAATCTAAAACATTTGACGCACCATCCTTCCATACATGATCTACGCACACTTATCCTGTGCAGGGTCATGTAGGGCTGCAACCCTATCTAATTGGGTAAGAAACAGTTGGTTTCACCCTGAACAGATCGTCTATCACAGGGCTAATATGGACAATCATTCACATTAACTGCTTGGTGCATCACAGCCATTTATGGTTTGAAAGTAGAGGATCATACAGAAATCAGAGAGATAATGTCATATACAAGAATTACATTAGGCAGATGTCTTATAAACTTGAGACGGAGAGGATAAGAGTACTGATGGATCGATATCCTCAACGAAAACTAGAGTTTGCCCGCTTAGCACTTGAATTGCAGCAACACCATTTCTTCACTCTACTCCAGACGCTGTATGACAAGCTGTTCAGTACTGCTTAAACAACCAACACAAGCAAGAACTAATTCAGATGTGACAGGTTTACTTCTGCTCATTAAAAGCCATGGCAGTGGGATCGATCCTTTCACCTGAACATTGCAGCCTCTCACCTGTCCAGTGCAGGTACATACATGGTGAAGAAGCCCCCAGAGTGTGAGGAAGAGGAGCTCCAAAGACTGGTACCCTCCGGAGATGGCCTTTGTGAGGACAGGTCACAGGGACGTTTTTTGATACTTGCCAGGAACTTGAAGGCTACTTCCAGCGCACAACATATATATTTGTCTTCAAGACAGCAAATAAGGAGAAAGAGGTGAGAGCCTTCTTGTTTTTCATCATTACAATAGAAAATTATTGGAAATTCAGAATAGTGTACCCTTTTACAGGGAAACTATATAATAATTAATAGAGATTCTGATTAAATTGCTGCCTTCTTTCAAAATTTTTATTTTAAATTTTTTTTATTCTATCCTACTGGCTCTTAAGATTTAGTTACATGCGTAGCACTTATGTACCCATTAATACTTAAGTTTCTGCACTGCATAAAACACAAAAAAATAAAATCAAAACCTAATTTCGCAGACTTTGTAAAATTACGGAACATTAAAGGAGGTGTTGTTGATCCAGGGTGTGTTGCAAGGGTCTATTACAAATACGTCAAAGCAGAACATAAAAATCTCAAATGGCCACCATTATCAGCGTCGGCTTAGTAAAAGGCAAACAGTCATGCCTCAGATGTAAGCAACGGTGCCTGAGTGGCGTATGTTGTAAACCCTTGCGCGTGGTTTACACACTGAGGATCGTAACTTGTAGCTGGACTTTAGCCTGCACACTGCAACATCAATCAACACAGCAGAATCCCGCTAAATATGACTGGATGCAGCAGTTCTAACTCTATTGGTTTTCCTCTTATAGATGTTCTGTTCATCATCTGACAGGTAGCAGTCAGCTAGACATCGACACCTCCCAGACTCAACTGTTACCGGCTGTCATTACTACTGCCAATGTGACTGTTGGTCACATTTATAAACATGAAGTGGACTATTTAAGGCTTTGTAAATATGTATAAACGTGTATGTATACGCCATTATTTAATAAATATACTTTAAGTATTCTTGAATGGTGTGAATATTAAATGTGATCTTTTTCAGTGACATTCACGTTTAATGACAGCATAAAAAGCATGAGGAACAAATTCCTACACAAAAGGAAAAATTATTATTATTTATTCACTTCCTGGCAAAGAGTTGGATGAGAAGATGCCAATCTCACGTCTAAGCCATAATGTGTCTTCAGTTGATAAGAAGATAGATGGTCAAAATAGATGGTTACAGAAACAGTACCCGTTATAATGTGGGAGTGATTTTAAAGGTCTGTCCACCAACTGTATCCCGTGGGTTTTCTGTATATAAGAAGGCACCGGGATAACTCATCATTGATCATTTAATACCATAGTTGTCACCAGCCATTTTTCTTCGACTATCCGTTGGCTTTTGTGAGAATCCCTTTCTGACCGCAGACTATCAGCCTGCAATACAAACAGAGACCAAATACTGTAATGCTTGCACCGGCTGTGCCCTTACAATGTATCATGATTCTTCACTCCTGAGCTGACCACAAGCTGACTGCAACTTGATCGCTTGACCAGTCCAAATGTGCAACATTAGCAAGTAGCATATTTCCTGCTAAGTAGACAGGTTAGTCCACCTCCTGACGATGGGGCTCATCATGGAGTTTCTACTTTAGTTGGTAGCAAATTGTGTGGTGGGACACCCCAGTACTGACTTCTCTTGGCTTGCAATCAAACACATGAAGCTTTGAAACCCAGTGCTGAAGCCTTTTGTATCCCATTAGCCAGCAGGGAGACATCTCAATGCAAAAATAGCTCCACCGCTAACATTAATCTCTGCACCAGACACTGTGCGGTTTCCCCTCTCAGGTAACGACCACTATTATACTTAATGTGGAGGTTTTTAATGAGGCCCTCTAAAGAGTTTTGACAGCTTAAAGAACAGGATGGTGCACCATGACAAAGCAAGTACCATAAAATACTGCAAAATCAAGTGTTTTTTTCTGAATACAATACATACTATATACCACAGACACCGTGTTGACATGACTCTCCCTCAGTGGTAGTTATAGCACTGAAATGTTTGATTGGAAAGTGAATGGGATCGTTCTGCAGAGTAGGAGCACCACAGGGAATGTGT
The DNA here is from genome assembly GCF_004354835.1 of Perca flavescens. NCBI lineage: Eukaryota > Metazoa > Chordata > Actinopteri > Perciformes > Percidae > Perca > Perca flavescens. The sequence goes on from NC_041349.1 coordinate 22,749,129, forward strand.
TGATGTGATACAGAAAATAAGCAGACTACAAAGATCCGGTTTGGTCTCTTTTGAGGTGGTGAAAGAAAAACACACAAGCAAAGCAGCTGTGCAGAAATTGTCATTCTGATGTAGCGGTTAGGACTATGTAGAAAGCTGGATAGCAGCATTTCTCTCCATGCAAAAAATATTCAAGCAGCCTGAAGGAACATGGCAATATATTGAACAATTTCAGACCCACGGATATATGAACGAGACAGACTGTGGGAGCTAGCCAGTCAAGAAAACTAATAAACCAGTAAATTACCAATTCAAATAGCTACATTGTATTACTTTCTATTTTTTTTTTCAACTAAAAAGAGTTTAGAGTGTTTTTACTGTTCTGATTATTTTTAAAAGCCCGGATACGTGCGTTGCAATCTTGTAATTTTGGAGCCAGGGTCTACGCAGTAGTGATCGTGCAGTGGAGCCACAGATTCAAAGTCCCGCCCATACACCCACTCGACCAATCGCGGGCCAATCACAGCTGTTAATCATGACTTTTACCCCGTTTTTAAATAACTAATAAAAACAAACTTATCAGAAAAATGAACACTTGAACAAACTACCTCAAGTACCTAAAAATGTATATGACATCTACTTTGATTCTTTAGTTTGGTCTATGTCCCATCCGCCAACATTAAGGGGGCAGGAATTAGGACCTATACTGCAGCCAGCCACCAGGGGGGGGCGATCAAGAGGTTATGGCTTCACGTATACAGTCTATGCATCAGCCCCTGGGTCATACAGTACATACAGTAACAGCAGCAGGTGAACAACGACAGGCCCACATGGGTTCCCATGGCGATGTTATTAAAGCAACACTAGAGCACTTTTCACACTTTGGCCCCCCTACAGGTTGGAAGCGGAATTGTCCATTACATTACATTATGCAAGTTTGCCAGATTAGGTAGCGGATCTGTAGTTCGAATGAGACATAATGATAAATTACGACAGTGGTAATGGGCAATTCCGCTTCCAACCTGTAGGGGGAGCGAAGCAGGAAAAGTGCTCTAGTGTTGCTTTAAGGGAAGAGTGACGGACACATGTCATTTCCTGTAACATGAGCTGAGAGAGCTCAGCTCAACTCGGTGTTGACAAAACAGGTCTGCTTTAAAACGTCCACCCAGGTGGCCGGGTTAGTTCAGTTGGTAGAGCAGGCGCACATATATAGAAGTTTACTCCTCGACGCTGCGGCCGCGGGTTCGACTCTGACCTGCGGCCCTTTGCTGCATGTTATTTCCCCTCTCTCTCCCCTTTCATGTCTTCAGCTGTACTGTGGAAATAAAGGCCTAAAAATTCCCCCAAAATATAATCTTTTAAAAAAAAAAAACAACATCCACCCAGTTGGAATCTTCCATCACACCCACTTAAAAGACAATAAGAAACTTTTTTCCTCTAACTACCGCCTCTGCTCATGATGGATGGCCTTGGCCCTTTTGTTATATCTGATTCCAGCTTGTAACGCAGGCAGGGAGGTTAAGTAAAAGTGTGAAACTCAAGCAAGTGAGGGTGGACAATCATGACCAAATCACGTTTTCACGGGGTGAGACAGAGTCAGTTTCCCCAAATCATCCATCTTCCCCTCCTCAGGTTTTACCGACCTTATGCTTAAAAGCAGATTGGCTAAATCCATCATTTAGTTTCCCAAAGAGAGGAGCTTCCAAATGTAATCAATTTAGAGATGAAAAAAAATACAGCAACCTTATCTGTGGAAATTTGAGCAAAAATAAATACACCAGGATCATATTGAATAAAGCCTCTGTCTGTGGCCAATTCCCTGCACTGGTGCAACAATTAAAAATTAAAACCCATTTAATATTACATCTTGTGTAATAAATTATATTTATATAAAGAGCTTTAGGGTCTTATCTATTTATTCAGGGAAAGGCTTACCTGTCAAAGCCCTTGTGCACATGCATAAAATATAATTAATGAGAGGAGAGGAGAGTTGAATTGTTCCTATAAAATCCCCTTAGGGACCGTTCGGTATTTATGGAATGGACCACCGGAGGAATATAGGGGAGCGTCATGTCTTTTTATTCTTTGCTGGGGGGCGGGTCACCCAAAATTATTTACTCTGGGGGGGGGTCACCCAACTTTTGTATTCATGAAAAGAGCAACATTATATTTTTTCATGTAGCTCTCAGTCTCGGCCCCCCATCAGCACCCTAGCAGATGGGTCTGACCGCATATGTGGAGTTTGCTGGGGGCAAGAGGAGCACTGCCCCCCTGGTGGCTGAAACGAGTAATTGCCTAGTTTAAAATATGATTACGTTTGGCATGACCAGATATTTTATAAATATTTTAAATAACACAAAACAACTAAATGGTGGTAGGTAATACATCTGATTTCATATACTGCTTTAGTGAAAAAAAAAATATTACCTGGCTGACGATGGGAGCACCGGGACGCAAAAAAAGAAAATGACTGTTGCACTGTTGCATCTTGCCATGCCAACGTTGCCATAAAGGTTTCCTAAATGCCATGTATATAAATTTGTTGTCAGCTTGATTGCGCGTTTTGTGTATATTTGGACTTTTCTACGTTTATTACACTTTGTTTAAAACGGCGAAGTGGAGAGGCCTCGTTCACCTGTTTGGAGCTGGCTGGTGAAACCAGTATAGAATGCATCAATGAAATGCCTCTTTTCCTAATCATTTTGGAGGGTCATACAAAATCTATTGTCGGCGAAGGGAGGGTCAAGTCTTTTTTGACGAAAGGTCCCAAAACTCCTCCGGTGGCCCCTTAAATAAATAACGAACAGTCCCTTACATTTCAGCCATGCTAGCGGTGTGGCTCCAGGGTGAACCATCTCAACAACAATCAGATGGATTGCCATGAAATTTTGTAAAAACATGAAATGGTCCCTAAAGGATGTATCCTAATGAATTTGGTAATATCGTGACCTTTCATCTCGGGCCACCAAGTCAAAAGTTTCACTTATCCAGTGAAATATCTCAGCATCTTAGATGAATTGGACATTTTGTACAGATGTTCATGGTTCCCAGAGGATGAATGGTGATCCATTCACTAGTGCAACCATCAGGTAAAATGTTTACATTTTTACAATACTTTGGTTTATGACTAATTACGTGTTTAATGCTAATTGGCAAGTGTTAGCATACTAACATACTAAACTACAGTAAGATGGTGAACGTGGGAAACATACATTCGTGTTAATATCCATCACTCTAACATACTGCATGTTTGGTGTAAATAAGTGTGTATATATAACCAAGTGTGAAACACCTGTATTCAGCCCAATATCCAGCAAATACACACAGTGTAACTAACTGAAAGCATCACTGAGAACCATCCCTGCTGTATAGTGAGAGAGTAAACGCTTCATACTATCACATTAACGCAACACTGGCAGCAGTCCAATCATCAGACATGGGCCGAGTGGAGTCGGCAGCAGCTGTGTTACAGCTCTCCATCACAGCTTTCCATTAGTCGGATTGATCCACTGGCCGTTCTGCGGCTCTCTCACTGGCGTTAAGTAACTGTGACCGCTGACTTTTAGTAATTAAGCTATGTGTGATGGCCAGTGTGTGAACACAAAGACCGCCCGCCCTGACAAAAGCAGCTACAAAGATGAATGGTGTAGCGGTATGTCAAGAGAGCCATAACTAAGCAGTGGATTTCCATTCAGAGTTTCAGTCATAACTGTATACTGCACACACACACAAATACAAACATCTGTTCTCCTTCATCATATCAATTCGTAGAAGGATTAAAATTGACAGCTGGGTGGCACAATTACAACGCAATGTTCCAAATGTAGCGGGCCAACGAGTTCACTGTTCAGTACATGTGTGCTGCTGCACGACTGATTCAAAACACCAGGGTAATTTCACACATAAAGGTGACTGTCACTGGATGATTGATGATTACAGTTTATATGGGTTTTGTAGTGGCGCCCCAGGAATGCTCCTTTAACTTTCCATTCAGGTTTTAGTCATTTCCCTCATTAGAGAGGTATAATTAAATATTTGTAACTATTTTCCATTAAATCATATTTAGATTTTGATACGGCACATTTTTTTACTTTTACTGCAGTCATGTTATACTTTATGACATTCAATATAATGCTCTAGTTAATGAGCATCGGTATAATTTTTGTGAACCAAACTGCCCTTTTTAGTGTAGGAAACAACATGTCATAATGAATGAGTAGGAGTATAAGTTTGAGATCATTCGACCAGCTGATTAGAAGTTCATACTGACCTGGGAGCACAAACGTACCATTTTACGGTGTCAGTCTTCAAAGATAAACAGAAATGATATCTTAAATAAAAAGTGCACTGTCCACTTTATTGTATCTTTTTAACACTGCTGAAACACATTTTGGAAATTTAGCAATGTATAGTATAGTGTCTTAAATATCAAACAAACCCACAATAAAAAGTAATTCAGAAATTTGGAGTCTATTGCCAGTATGTCAGAAAAAATGTCAATAATATTCCTTATGAATATTGACTTGTGATGAAGCCCATTCCAGATTTTGGTAAATTTTTGGCAGTTTTTTTCACGGGCCAGAAATCAAGTAACACTCTCAGATCTGGTCAATTCTCCAATTGTACCCATTTATTCAACATAACTTCCCATTTTAAGCCTGTGCAGAATTGACAATGGCAATGACCCAAACATGGATACCACCATGAAATTCATGCAAAGCCATCCATACCAGACCTCCCAGAAGACCAATCCAGTAATCGCTGTTTTCTTTGAAATAGACAAAGAACAAACCTGGCAAGCTGTTGGCCTGAATCATGACCACACATCACTGAGGGGCCAAACAGATTAAACCTTGGTGGTGTTCAACAAGGTACTGCAAAGGACTCTTTACTAGTACATGAGAGAAAAGTTGCAATCTGTGAAGACCCCATTCTTATACCACAGCAAGGGCCAACAAATTTGTTCCGCCGAGTTTCCTAAACCATTTTCACCGACATCAACATGTGCCATGAGAGCCCTGGTCTTCTCCTGAGCGCCGTCTGCGGTTACCGCTGAATCGCTGCTGCATAACTGCTCCCAAATTAAGCCCCTCATTTGTGGAGTTGCCTGACCATCGAACAATCTTAATTTCCATATTCTCGAGCCCTGATCTCATCTGGCTGGCAGCAAGGCAAATAATGAAATGCTGCCCTGCCTGTGGCGTGGCATCTTTAACTCTCCAGCCCTCCACTCCATAATCCACACTCCATTCTTCAACTGTGTTTTGCATTATTAGCAGCCAGCTGCACACTGGGCACAAAGTGGAAAGTATTTTGGATGTTTACCAGCAAGTTTTTCTGCCTGTTACTTAGACCTAAACTTTCTTTCAATTGCTTTCTCTTTAGTGTATGGATGGTAGTGACCACATCCTTCAACACTCAGGAGCTGTAGCCATAATTTTTATAAATTATAGAACCCAAATCATAAAATGTTGGCCCCTAGGGATTTTCTTGAGAATTTGTATGGTGATCAAGTTTTTTAAAGCCAACATACGATACATGATCACTGCATTTAGGCTGGTAAACCTATAATTAAGATTATTACATGAAGTGTTTGCTTTTCTCAATTTTTATTCATCTTAGATATGGATCTATCTAATGATGACATGTTATTTTTTGTTAACTTACAGTATAAGAGCCTCTGCACTTACAAGTGTCTTGTATATATGCAAGGACAATACAAAAAATTAAATTCATAATTGTTAAAATTGATTATCAATCTGCATATTCTTACACTGGAGAGACCGGATATTTTTTTAAAGAGCAATTTGACATGTTTTATAATGAATTTGTAATGGAGTCTTAGATATTCATCATTAAGCAATTTCATTTGGGGTAACAACCCTTCATATACAGGTATCTTTGGCCAGTAAATTGCCATGTTTTTTGTGAACGGTCAGGTTCAGTTTGTCCTACAGCACTAGAACAAATGCTAACAATAACATGATTCACTTTTATAAAGGGCCCAAGTCTCCGTTTGGCAGACAGTCCCAGACATCCCCACTTGACTTGACATTCTCCTGCAGCCAAACAAACCACAACATCATCATTGCTCTGACAGATGGGCTGGGGAAACCCAGCGATTTGTCTAGGGTCCTCTAAATATGACAATCACCCCAGGGAACCATAGCTGAGACACCCACAGAAGATCAGAGACGGCAATGTATTTCCCCACCGGTTTACGATGACACGGCCAACATAATGTGACAGCTTAATCTTGTCCGCCCATTGTCTTGTCAATATGCAGAGGCTCCAGACGGTGCAATTATCCCAGAAGATTGACGGACAACAACCTGAAAGATGCTCTACGAACTACAGGAGCGGAAAAAGATCTCTTAGCAAAGGTCAATCTGCTATCAAGATCTTAATTACATAAAAATGCATCTCAGCAGGATAGACACGCAAAAAAAATTTGTGTCTTGAACCTCGGTAGTTGACACCAACAATGGTGGATGATTCCTAAGACTTGCGACAATGATTGCACGTCGAGATGATTGATGAATGATGTCCCTGACATCTGGGACGTAGCCAAAGTGGCATTTGAAGGGAGGGGGTGCCTGGTGGGTGAGCGGGTGAGGGGGTGAGTTGGCACAGTTTGTCCTTCACATTCCCTTTGTATTAAAAGAGACAGATCAGAGGCGCCATTTGAACTCTTAAACACGCCATGGGAGATTTGTCTGACAACATGTGTGAGTCCACTAACTGTTTGTCTAACTTTATGCCCTTTCTGTGTGTGTGTGTGTGTGTGTGTGTGTGTGTGTGTGTGTGTGTGTGTGTGTGTGTGTGTGTGTGTGTGTGTGTGTGTGTGTGTGTGTGTGTGTTTTGACTGTCACGTAAATAATGTAGCGTTTACTCTGTGTCTATAGTGATATTCCTAAATGGATTTCTGTTGCATTCTTCTAATTCTAGTCAATTTTCTGCTTGCATGTACACTTTGCTCCAGGAACTTGTGTTTGTTCAGTGTATTCAAGAGCATGGCAGGTCATTCCCATATAGGCCCAGCGACAGTGAGGGACAGCATATCATGCGTTTGTTGATGCATTAGGGCTCCCTGTTGGCCCAGCTTACAAGCACTCGGTTATCTCAGGAAAAATCATTTAGCTCCAAAGCAACAGCAGAGCCAAAAGTAGCTTCTACTGCGGTCTACTACGGTCAGTTTATGTATACTGCGAGGGCACGGCTGTTCAGCGGAAATGGAAAGATTCAGTTGTAAGGGGTTACTGTACTGTTCTCACCCAAAATTACTCAATACATTTTCCCCCAAACAAGCCATTGTCAGTTAAGTTAACACTGAACTTGTTCCAACGGTTGTGTGGTCAAAGTGAGTGAAATATGTGGGGAGAATTACTCAGCATTCTTGAACTAAATATGATTTTTACATGGATGGATAGGTACAGCATGCAAAATGTGTTGTCTTTTTAGCTGGAATCAGATACTTGTTATATTTTCTACTGTTGAAGTTAAAAAGTTAAAAATATGCTTACGTTTTGAAAACAATGTACTTTTGGTTATATGCAGTTTGCAGGTAGATCTAATCAAATACACTAATCAGCATTTGACTGCCTCACTCAAACTCAAGCTTCTAAAGAATTGATTAGGTCATGTCGGTTATTTAGCATGAAAGTAGATGCTGTAGACGACTCATTGTCCCCACAGGAAAGGTAACTGTTGTCTCTTTTTGGGGGAGCCATCCCCTGTTGAGCTAGACGTGATTAGAACAAAGGAAATGCATATTACTGTAGAATCAACACTTCCATGATAAACAACTTTAGTCTGTGACTTGAAATTCAGAGCTGTGTCCTTATCCTGAGAGACAGGAATAAATGTGGGATCCTGAGACGATCTCAGGACTGTTTTTATGTGACTCCACAAGGAGAATCATAGATTCAGTCCGCTGTCAGCTGCAGTTTAACATTTGTTTAGTCATGTCGCATGGCTGCAATCGGTGTCCCCACGAGGGGAAGCATGTTTTGCAGTCTGCTACTGGCAGTGTTTTATGTTTGATTGTGTTTTGACTGTTTTCATGTTGTTTTATTAAACCTTTTAGTTAACTTTCAATTCGACCCCAGCCTCTCCTTCCTCCTCCAGAAATCGAAGAAAGAACGCGTCTTTTAGAGATTTCTTAACACTACTCTCAACATTTAAGCCTGAGTTAGACGGAGAATCAAGGTTGCATCCATTGAAATGTCAGCTTGTGTCTGCAGCCTCTCTGCTCATCAAGCTGATGGCAACGTGATAGTCCATACTTTTCGTCTCCTCCTGCTTTCGTTCTCCTAGAACCAGGCAGGAAGCAGCGTTTTGTCTGTAGACACTGGTTAACAGATCAAATGAACATCAGCTACACATAAGTGTGACACATAGCTGGACACGTTTGATATTCAATCTAATGACTTTATCAGTTGAGTGGGGTTTGCAGCTTCCAAGCTTGTAAGTTCAGCTTGTGAGTCATTTAGAGTGGAAATCTGTGCAGTGTCAGACAGTTGTATTTCCTTGAAACAAAGTGGTAACGAAAGTGGAAGTTAAACAACGCTGCAAGTTATGAACTTTCCGGAAAATTCAGTTTATAGTATAGTATCGCTTCTTAATTTCATAGTTTTGCCAATTGATTTTTTTGGTTTTGATAAAACTTGTGTTTTGGCTTTACTGCTTGCAACTTTACCCTTTTGATTCAATCAGAGCTCTCATCAGCAGGCAGTTAAGTTCAGCAAAAAGCTCTGATAAACCCTCGTTTGACTTCTCGTGCTTCTTGAATTCGAGGATGATCTAAAGCACCACAGGTCAGTAAAGGTAACATAACTGGCTGGGTGCTTATGTTCAAACGGGCTGAACCCTCCTGACAAAAACCTTCTTTGCCCGCTGTCTGTGTCGACTGGCCAACGATCGAGCGGCTCGCATCCCCTCCGTGTTGACTTTAGTGGTTCACCTTCAAACAAAATGGATACCCACTGTCACGCCAGAGTTTTGGGAAGAAAATGAGTAAAAGGCTGAGAAATTAAGCTGACAAGCAGGGGAATGTTCACACGAGATATATATATATATATATATATATATATATATATATAATAAGAGAGAGAAGCCACAGTGGTGCGTTTGTCAGCCTTGTTCAGCCTGGCAGCTCATGTGCACTGAGAAAGGTGGCTGAATATGCGCTACTGAAACGAAACGAAAAAAGGGAGAAAAAACTCAAGGCAAGGCAAATAATTGGATTTGGCTCAGCCTGAACGTGAGTGTGTGCTCAGCAATGCGGCTGTGTTTGCACAGCTGGAGCGTGTGCCCAGGATCATCTCAGCAGGGAGCAGGGTTTGGCACTGTCGGGCACAGCTACAGTACAAGCCTGCTGGAGAAACGCTGGACGCCTCTCTCTCCCTGCCCTGCCCTTTTCAGAAACAAGCGAGTCCAAAACGCTTACAGAAAAGTACTGACAAAACACCATTTCCGCTATGGGAAGACATTTTTATTATTTTTATCTTTTCCCATCCCAACTCTGGGGCACACTGACCTGGCTCTTGTGCCATTCTGGCATCATAATGATAGGTTTAAAAAAAAAGTGGTTTCTATCATATCTTGTTACTAAGCTCTGTAAGCCTCTTCCATTGCGCACCAGTTAACGATGTTTGATTAGACAGCATGAGCGTGTAGCTCTAAAAATATAATAAATGTAATCATCACACTCCATCAAATGCATTAAAAACATTGCTGATGGCTTTCTTTTGAACTTTTAGTGACAGACAGAAACTGCACTGATGGTATTACAGTATTAATGCCTTCCCCAAAGAGCGACTACAGTTCTACTCTCAAAAGGACAAATTTGACAGGTTAGCCGGCTGAGGCAGGTAGGTATCACCCTGTGATATGAGGGATCTGTCTCTAAAAACTTGCTGGCAGTTGCTTCAGTTTGTGTAAGAAATGTTATTCTTTCAGAGTGAAGAGCAAACCCCTGGTGGCATGAAACCTAAGAGCATCCCATGTGGTTGGAAGCCGTCTCTCAGCAGCGCTAAAATCGGCACAAGCTGAGGCGAGGTTCATTGTAAGGAGGAACAGGTACTGTGTACGACATGAGTGTACGGTGTGTCTGCAAACTTGCAAGAATATGCAGTCTTGGGCCGATAGATCATGCTCGATTTACAGTGCTAACACACACAAAGACAGGAGAAAAATCACATAAATCATTTAGTTTAGCCTGTGTTACTTACACGCAATCAGAAGTGGAAAATCTCATGTTAATATACAGTACGAATGGGAACGAGGGAGATGTAGCTACCAGACCTTAAAAACTGAAAATCAGAGGGTCCATTAAGTTTTGGACAGTACTCAACGGCAAACCAGATAAAATGAATGGAATAGTATTACACCCCAACATAACAGCTCATCTACTTATGGAAATATAATACTATGCTTCTTATCAAAGACATTCACCTGAGTAGCTTTGTTACAGACAACCTCAGAGTTAAAGACATACTACTTTAAATGCGGGAGACATTTGAGACGCTAAAACTCAATAGTGGCATCCTCCACTCCATTGTGATCGGGATTCTCCGGCCATGAAAGGGTTTCTTTTTTTCGTACATTAAGAAAGTGGCTTTCAAATAGGCGCACACCCCTCTTAGAAATTCCTGACAGCATTGACTTGCCCTGGCATCTTGAGTTTCAATCTGATAGCTCCAAAATTGCCTCTGCAACCAAAACCTTCAAAATGTGGTCCTAGCAGCCCTTCCATTGTTGTTGGCGTGTGTAACAGAGATGGCTTTGCATTCTGCGGGTTTCACATTGGCTACAGATATCCAGGTGACACGGAGAGATCCTGAGGGTATATCTCAAGTCGGGGGGAAGATGAAACCAATGAAAGCTTCAAGTACATCTTTATAGCGATCTGGTGCCGCTACCAAACACCCCTGCGTGCCTTGGAACAAGGGCACGAATTCTACAAAAACATTTATTGCCACAAATCAGTGCACAAGCCAGCCCCAGTTTGTTTCTTTGTCTTTTCACTTGAACAAAAGTGCAAGACACAATCAAGGTAAAATCAAGACAACGTTCACATCTCAGTAATGCCAAGAAAACACGATATCCAATAAGTTGCATTTGGCACAGTAAATTCTGATATTGATACAGGTGGCCTCCAAAGCTGAACAATGGCAGTTGCAATAACAGATCCCCTTGGAAAGTGAACAGCCTGCCCATTGACAGGCTCTCCATTTCGGTTTCCAAGGATTAGAAAACCAACTGGACCCGTGAGATTACCCTGGTGCCTGTAAATGTGATGCCTCTAGCAGGTGGACAGGTAGTGAGCCCCCTGTTAATCTTTAAGAGTTAGGTGGGCAGGAAGAAGGGAATTATGGGTCACAGAAAGGACAGAGAAGTAAATACATGTGCTGGGCCGGTGGGGTGTGTTGTGAGTGACGGCAGCGCTACCAGCTACAGTTTAGTGATGACGGAGGGGGAATGCCTTTCATTGCCTTTCCTCTTTTGATCTTTTTGTTTTAATAATTTCTGAGACCATTACAGATCACACATGCTACAAGAACTGCAGTCTATTAACTGATCTGCCATTATCTGGAATTTCATCAATGAAATCTGCCATTGATGACAAATATTTTTGTCATAGTTTTTTATGATCCTGAGTCAAAAGGCCCCGCCATCTAGCTAATTTTCTTTATACCTTTGTTCTCTATCTGATTAATTCTAAATCTAAAATGTATGTTGTACATATTTTGCCTTTGCTGTAACACAACTACAACATTCAAATTTTCCAAATTATAACTTTAGCTTTTTGCACACTCAAAAATGATTTTGCAGGGTGTTTTGCTTTTAATTTCTCCACTCTTGTCCATTTCTATCAACAACTGAAATGTTAGTAGACCATTTATGGAGTGAAAACTTATTTAAAACTCATATTCAGTGGTCACATTCTCTTGGATCAAGAGCTTGATAAATTTCAGAGTAATACATGTTTTCCATCTGATGAAAAAAAAAAACACTTTAATAAAACTGTGGAGTGGTTTGGCACCACAAACTGATATTTTCTGGTTCTGCTTTCTGAATTTTTTAACTATTATTACTCTGGGAAACCTACTACTTTACAGATTTGCAATTTTAACACTGTGTGTTCAACATTGTATGTACGTTTTTTTAATTATTTCAGTTGTTTTTATTGCATTTTTGTCGCCTGAACCGTGGTACCAGAGTAAATGTTACTTTGCTCTTCTTTAAAAGAGGACAGAAGAATGATAATAAATCATCTTGAATATCAAAACTGTAAGCCTAACAGAGTACAAGGGTGGGACGGAAAGATAGTTACTGCCACTGAGCAGCTGACCAAGTGTTTCTGATGAAGTAGGAGAGGTTAGAAGCACAAAGGGCCGTGCACACAGCAGTATTATGACAACAGCTGGGTGTGCCTGATATTAATGAGAAACAAGTGGTGGATCTACCCTGATTTACTTGCGTCATCCAGATAACTGGGGCATGCAAGTTACAGTAGGTGAGTGTCCAGGAGCCAAGCTGGCTTCTTCTTACGTACAGTAAAAATCCTTGATTTTGATTGGGAGTTCTGCTGTTCTGTGCATGTGTGTATATGATTTGTGGATTCTAGGGCTGGGCGATATAGAGAAAATCAAATATCACGGTATTTTTGACCAAATACCTCGATATCAATACCGCAACGATATTGTAGTGTTGACTATTAGTGCTTTCGCAAAATATTTACACAATGAGATTTCTGATAAATAATCATCAGTAATGTGGATATAATGACTAAGTGGGTAAAGGCAAATAATAGAACAGTTATAACAGTCTGGTAAGTTCAGAAAATGACATCACTTTACTGTAATGCAGCGTTTAAAGCCAGAAAAAGACAACAGACAAGAAAATAGCTAGTCTCATATCAAGATATCGATATATTGCCCAGCTCTAGTGGGTTCATTTGCACTCTTAAATCTGCTAACTAACTGGCCAAGCCTCTGCAAAAACCTGGATTAGAGCAGCGGAAAGAAAAGCAATCCTTCCTTTGCCCTGGATCGTCGCATAAAAGCAAGGACATGTCCATCCAAATGTATCCCAACAGTTGGAAACTTTGTCAATAAAAAGCTTAACGCACGTAGGCTGTATGGCTCGAAACTTATTGCACAAACACACACTCAATAGATTAAGGGCCAGGTGTAAAATAAGCATGAGTGCTCCTCACCCTCTTAAAAAACAAACTTGACATGAGAATGTGCACACCCCTGGGCAAACCGCTACCATATTTCTATTTCTCTGTCTTTTTCGCTTTCTCACTGTGGTGGAGGAAATCATCTTACCCTCAGTGGCCTTTAACCACACCTTCACTCTGCACCGCACTGCAGAGGAAGAGGCAACCTAGAGGGTGGGGTCGCTGCAGTGCGAGCACACACACACACACACACACACCTATGGCCTATGCACAACGTGCATGCATTGGTCATCTGTCACCCTCTTTCTCGCCTACACTTCCGAGTTTGACCTGTGGGGAGCAGGAAGCCTGGGAGCTGAAGTAGGCAAGAGCCAGGAAAAGGGAGAGGCTGTGGATGAACCCCCAGAGCCAGGAGCAGGGCTCAGCAGGAGCTAAGTCAGCCAGTGGGCATGCAAGGCCACACTGTGGAGCTAAGCCTAAACTATGAGTTTACAAAGACTAGCATGAGGAAATGAAACGGGGATTTAGTATATAAGAATACCTTTACCCGGCTTGCTGGGCGTTCTTAATTAGCATAAACAAAAGGAGGACATAAATCAAATATGTCAAGTAGATAAAAAAAAGACATGTAAGCTCACACTTGCAGATATACCTTAGGAGCGACCCAAAAGATAGTGGCATGTTGGAGCACGAATCACCTAAGGTTGCATTACAGACACACATGGATGCACAGCTAAAAGTAAAAAAAAAAAAAATGTTTAAAGTTAGAGACAAGCGAGACAGTTTTGGCACACATTGTTGAACATGAACCTACATCCTCCGCTGCACCTCAAGGCAGTGTGTCTGCCTGACACACCTGCACACAGCAACAGATCCAGTTACTTAACAGCTGGTACAAATAATAACTTTATACCTCTGCTGTACCTGCTTTGATTCATTGCACTTTTACTTTTTAAGTCGCTAAAATACTATGAAGAATAGCTCCACTCTACTATATTGCAAAACGTGCATAGCTGTCTTTCAGTATCACAGATGTCTGTAAACCTAAAATGTTTTGTTAGCATTGCCCAATGCCACATCTGTTGTATAAATTAGCGGTCTGCAAGCTCAGTCTGGTTTTAAGGAAAATATTCCCCTGCAAAAATATTTGTTGTCAGCATAGATTAAGCCACTGCAATTACAACCACATATTGTAATATTAACGCTGGGTTAGTGAGCATCCTTCAATATGAGGTGAGAGACTGGCATTTTGTTAGCTGTGGGCAAGTGCAATAAATTCCAAACCTGTTATGCAAAAAGGCGGGTTGCCAGTTACATTTAGGTGGAACTACAATGCGCTCAGACAAAATGTTGAAGTGATTGATCGACCAACTGTCGTGAATTTGGCTTCTCATTAACAGGTCGTGTGCTATGGGAAAATTCACTGGCCAATTTTTAGAGATTTATTCCAGTTACATTATCCAGTTTGTGTTTTATGAAGGTTTTATGTCACCTCTTCTGGATACATGGGCCTATTTGTCTTCTCTCTGCAGTCTGCAGAGCCAGTTCAAGTAAAACACTTAGGGACTCAAAGACTAAAGTAAGATAGGTCCAATGTAGTATGAAAAATATCAACCGAATATGTAAAAACATTTGCAGCATTATCATTCATCACGTTTAACTTGACTGAACGATAGTAAATACAGTACATACACTGCTTCCATGACCATTATCAAGGTTAATAGGCATGCAGGAAATGTGCAGATCAATGGGCAATAAACTTCACCATGGTTTGACTTTCTTTTAGTGTGAAGATCGTAGATCAGATAAGATATGGACATTAGTCATCGCATTCTGTGGGTAAATGTTTAACCACTGAGTAAGGATGTGTATTAAACATTTGTTTCTCTCCTATGTAACATTTGTTGCGCAATTTTGCTATAATAAATTTCATTTAAGATTGCATCCCCTTTTTTCTTTGGTAATCCATTGACAGATTAGTTTTTATACCATGTCTGGTTCTGTAATGGTGATGAACTGTAATCTGATGTCTGTAATCTGCATTTAAGTATTGATAAGGGTGTAGACTAGGGGTGGGACAAAATAATCAATTCAGCAATATATCCTTGTCCCTCTATGTCCGATGCGAGAATTGATACACTGGCGTCAAATATCGATATTTTAATTAATAAAATAAGGCATTCTAAATAGGTTTTTCCTGCTCCTAGCGTCGCTACTTCATGGCTCCTCGAGGTGGTGCTCAACACATGAATGAGGGAAACCTGAACGGAAGTTAACTAGCCGAAGAGGAAGAAGTTTGGGATGGCGGACAGCAGTTTGAGGAAAATAACAGAGGCCCCAGCCATGTTTAAGTCCAAAGTCTGTACCCATAGTTGCTCTAAAGTTCTGAAAAACTTGTGCTGCAGAATTGTGCTGTTTTCTAACAGGTTGGACTTGCAATGAATAAGAAAACCTGCACTTAACCTTTTCACAGGCATTTTGTATTCATAGACCAATACTGTGATGTATCATTATAGGACTGTCTAGCAATATATTGATTACTGCAGAACTGCTGTATCGTGTCCTGTGATTCCCACCTCTGTAAATCAAAAAATGTATAATCATTTAAATTACACGCTTAAAAAGTATTTTCATTTCCTTAACTAAATACTGCAATGAGTTACAGTACCTGTTACATTACTTTTGTCACTCAGAAAGTTCCATCTAAGGATCCTTAAAACAACTATTGGACAAATCCTCCATACCCAGGTGTTGCATTTTCTCTACTTAACATGTGTTGAAATAGAAAAGAAGACACTGTGGGTTAACAAACCGCTACCCTTCGTTCATTAGACAACTCTGGGGTTAACGATAGCACCTCTCTTCTCTTTTGGTTGAGGCTAATCCCTTTCCCACACCCCCAGCTCCTGTGCCAAGCTACCACGCACTGGACACAGTCTGTCCACTCATCGCAGAGACCAAACTCATCTAGGTCACCCTCCCACCTCCAATCATACCCATCCCCAATCTTCATCCTGTTAGTATCAGACATTCTTTCTCTCCGATTATGATCTCCCTTTCTCTCGTCATTCCCTTACACACACACACACACACACACACACACACACACACACACACACACACACACACACACACACACACACACACACACACACACACACACACACACACACACACACACACACACACACACACACACACACACACACACACACACACACACACCTTGAATGTTGTGCATATTTGGCACAGACTTGGTTCCTTCTGATCATGTAATGATTTGCCCGTAACCATTACTCTCTCATGCGATGATAGAGCAGTTTGTACCTGTCCCGCAGAGAGCTGTAGACGGGCACATTCCTGCTGCGCCCTCCTGCCAATCAACGTCAGCTAACAGACTTGTCTTGCGTTGACACACGTGCATCTTTCACCAACTTAAAACATACAAACGTCTCTTGCGCTTTGTACTTATGCACACACACAGTCTGCCATTGTTTGTCAGTGACAACAACCCCGTTTTCTCACTGCGTCTGGCAAAATCCAGAAAGCCTCTCCCTCATTCCATCTTCCTCCCACATCAACAACAAAACTACACTACACTAAATGTCGTTGATGAATGGCAGACATTATGTCACCTTGTTTTGCACTTTAATGGCATGACTTCATGAGGTTTAATCAAAATCCATTTGGTATTGTGATGTTAAGATGATGTTGCGTGCACCTGGAGTAAATATTGTATGAAATATTGAGCGTGACAGATGAACAGACAGATATTTCCCTGCAGGAACTCCAAATGTCAGCAGGTTTATTAAATGAGATGTTATTTCTCGGGGGTCAGGAGTAAGAATTCACTGATCTTCCACTCTGGGCCAAAAGTTTTTATTTTGACCAAAATAATGTCCAAGAATTATTCCAAACAATGAGTCCCAGAATAGACTTTACTTAGAAACCACTTTAAGTTGAGTAGAGAAACTATTAAGACCCTTTTAACACTTGGGTTTAAAATGCATCTTGTGCAATTGGATAACGAGCGGACAGCGCTTAATACAAGTGAAAACAACAACCAAGATGCATTGCAATCCGATCACTCAAACCACTAGCCAAGGTGGTCTGGGACGCATTTGACCACATATCTTTAGAATTTTAAATGCTAATGCATCCCTGACAGGGACATAACAAGAAAATATGTTGAAAGGAAAATCATTCAGCAAATTTTTAAATAAAATTTGTAATTTCGCAAAAACAGGTGGTTTAAAGGCTCTTTGACTTTTCGGTTGGCAAAAGTAACTATTTTAAGATATTTTAAAAATCAAAACCATAAGATACTGATCAAAAATGATATTCATCAAGAATGAAAATAATCATTAGTTGCAGACTTACGGGACATGAATACAGTATATCATTAGATAATGCAATTGATCACAAGATAAATCTGAGGGGGCTACGAGATGATTAACAGGGCAGGAAAGAAGAAAAATCATGAAATTTTTCTTGTGAAATACTGGATTGCTTTACCTCTTCAATCCGCTAACGGTTATTTAGATAGAACAATCTAAGGAGGTATAATTATTTGTAAAAATATTATTCTATCTCTGATGAGGGATCACTGCTTAAAAAATAAATAAATAAATAAATAAATAAATAAATAAATATATATATATATATATATATATATATATATATATATATATATATATATATATATATATATATATATATATATATATTATATACACATATATACACACACACACACACACACCTTTACAGTAGCCTTTCAACAAGCTCTTTAGTGCATCATATTTTGATATGTCAATGCTCGACTGGTCCCAGATTTAGATGCCGAGTGCGTTTAGAGACTTTGTCAATAACTTATGCTAGGTTTTTTTTCGATGTCACGAGAACCGATACTACCGACACCTACCGGTTCTAAAATGACAAAACACCGACGATGCCCATTTTTTGAAGCACCGTAGGCACCGTTAGCGACAATGCCAGTGTTAGCAGCATCGGTGCTGCGCCTCTCCCAGATCTGATGGGGGCAGTATACGCTTCAGAGTGTTCCAGTCGATGCATTCAGAAGCATAGACAGTATATAAGAATGGACCAACAGAGCCCGTTCCTCTGGACAGAGACCAGTGAAGGATATTAGAAGCACTTTTCCGGTGAGCGCTGAGCGTTACTGCGCAGCCTCTAACTGAGAGAGACAACGAAAATGTGACGTGAGCAACCTGTCTGAAAGTTGGAAGTCTTCTGGTAGCTGTGCCAAGAGAAATCTCAATCATTCAGAATCTTGCAGAGACGAAGAGCGTAGGTATATGTAAGGAGATAACATAGGCACAGGCTAATTATTGATCCCTAACATACTAGTTAACATTAGTAATTAAACCTAAACAGCTAACGTAAGTCAAAACTGCCTGCAAGCTTCTCCTGTACTAGGTAATGGAGCCTTTTATACATTGCTGTGTTTCTTTAGAAATAAACACAGACAAATAGAGTCTTTAAACGCTTCAGATGTAAAGTTATTGACTGTCAAAGTGACGTCAAAATTAATGGCAGTCAATGGAATGCTAACAGGAGGTGATCGCTTTGTAGCATCAAAATGGCGCCATAGGAGCTACGCGTTCCGAAGCGAAGCTTACCCCCTTGATTCAGAAGTAGGAGGTCACGAACAAGTGGCCGAAGTCATGCCCTCCTACTTCCGGTACATATTTTTTGAAAAAATATGACCGAGAGTCAAAGGAGAAAAAAAACGGCATGTTCACTGCAAACTCACAGTCCTCTCTTCCTGATTTACAGCCCCCCTCTCTTGGCCGTGGCCCGCTTGCCTGGTCCTCCGGTAATGTTAGCTAGCAGTTAGCATGGCGTCGTCAGCCACGGTTAGCCAGGACCAGTCGGGATCACTTTACTGGCTGTGTCTCAATTGTTTTTGCAAGTAAACAACACGGGTACTCTAGCTATATAATTCAATGTGAGTACCCAAATGTTGAAATTACATAAAATGCCTGTCCCTTGCAGCCGTGATAAATTAGCCTGAAGCTAATACTTAGCTACCTGTTCAGGAGGAAATTAGCCAACTCTGCGTCCTTTTGGGCTCTAAGCTGTCTCCATCTTTCAAATACATCTCCAATATTCACCCGGGGTTTGTTACGTCACTGGTCACGCAACTGTTATAAACACGGTTGTTGTTTTTGCACAGTACCTTTTGAAAAGATGCCTGGAAGTCTGGAATGTGTCTGAAGACACTAGTTGTTGCACTACGACCATTAATTGCAGTTTATTATGTTGTTCTATGCTCTATTGCACATGTTTTGTATGTATTGTTATGACATTTTGATATGTTTTAAATATTTTAATAAAGAAGTTCATGTTTCAAGAGAAGTACATGGAATCTTAGAAAATCCTTTTTTTTTTACTGTCGAAATCGGCATCGAGTTATTTTACTGGTATTGGCACCGACTTCTGAATTTTTGGTATTGTGACACCCCTGACCTGCCCTGCATCTTACTCTCAGCTAGTTCACTGTCTGTCTGTCAGTCCATCCCTCAACATTGAGCTTATATGATCTCTTCTGAACACACAGTTTAGTATCTTTCATACGGAGCCGAGTATCCAGTATCTGTCATATCAGCTTGGTGGCTTCCCAGGCCACCTGGTTACCGCAATCCCAACTATTCCAGCTATGAAGCAAATCCCGCTGAGATGAGAAGAAACTGCACTGATAACACAAAAAGCCTCATTTAAAAAAAAAGAGCGTTACTGTATATCCTGCTGATGTGAAGGAGGAGTGGAGAAAATGAAGGGTGAGTGACATGCTCAATGTCAAATGTGCACTTTTCCAGGTCATGGTTGCCAAATACTTTGAGCTGCATACGTGTCAACAGGGAGACAGGAGGAGAGGATGGGGAGGGAGCGCTGAGAGGACTCGGACCACGCAGATTCAAACAAGCTGGGCGCATTTGAGACTGCATTTCTGAGCATCGTACACCCCCCCCCCCCCCGAGTGAGATCAGAGCGAGACACCATTGTGGATGATGTCACCGCACAGAGGTATGCTGGGACAGAATTCCACAGTGGCACTTCAAATGCAACGCCAGGGTGAGGCCATCAGCGAGCCAAAGACCGAAAACAACCACGACCTGCGGGTGCATTTTTCACATATAGGGGTAATTATTTTCACAGGTCAAACATCAATCATTGCACAACATACAAATAACAAGCCTGTACAGGCGTTTTGAAAGCATACAAATTTGAATAAAAGGTCATTTAAAGTTCACAGTGAAGTTCACTCTTAGTTCAGACCTGCCCCTAATGTATCTTTAACCAAAAATGTAATCTTTGTGTTTGAAAAAAAAAAAATGTAATCAATTAGCGAGAAATACAAACTGAAATTCAACACATCATGGTCATGCACATTTCTGCTTGCACTGTTACAGAAATCCCGACATCACTGTTATTTCCCATGACCTCACAATTTCCACCTCACACTCTTACAAATAACACATAAACACACTTAAGATACACTTTATACTTTACACAAACATGCTCCAAAAGACCACAGGTTTCCCAGGCAGTGTGCTCACTCAAAAAGGGGAGACCCAGGCCTCTTTACAGGGGCCAGAAAGTCTGTGCTGTGGCCCGCAACATCTGTGCTGTGTCACTGCTCACCACAGTGTGTGTGCTAGTGCATTTCATAGAGGGCACCGTAGTCCTAGGTAATCCCTGTGAGCAGCCTGGGTATGGACACACACACACACACACACACACACACACACACACACACACACACACACACACACACACACACACACACACACACACACACACACACACACACACACACACACACACACACACACACACACACACACACACACACACACACACACACACACACACACACCTTTGGTGGAAACAGCCAAGTATATTTACTCAATTACCGTACTCAATTTACGCAATTTCAGGTAGTTGTCCACTTAACGAGGCTAGCTGTATCCCTGTTTCCCGACTTTATGCTAAGCTAAGCTAAGTGACTGCTAGTGGTAGCTGTATATTTACCGGACAGATATAAGAGTGGTAGTGATCTTCTAATCTAACTCTCAGTAGGAAGGTAGACAAATGTATTTATGAGATTGGCGATACCTGTCACCAACAATGTCATTCAACACAGTAATAATAAAATCTTTTGTGTTAAAATAACATGCATGCAATGGCTTTTGTCTTGCACAGTCAGTATGTGCATGCATTGCTTCTGAGAATCCCCTTTATTTACACAATTTGAACCCCATACAGATAATGCAGACTCCACAAGCAACGATGAAAACTACCATGAAGCAAATACAGAATGAAAAATGGTCGACACTGAAGCGCGCAGATCCACATGCCAGACACACACCTACTTTGCGAGCATGCACGATTACATGCTCATCAATCTGCTTCTGTGGGCGTATGCATAGTAATCCTAATAGCACATCATTTGTAAAAAGGGGTCTCCAGTGTTTAGTCGTGGCGGCTCAACGTTTACTCAAAGCACATGTGGCCACGGGGGGAAGCAGATGTGAGAACAGCAGAAAGCGTCATTAGCCTCACAAACATTCGCCGCAGTCAGCCGTGGAGACCCTGTCAGACACCGGCACTGCAGACCCTCAGTCAATCATGTTCCCAATGAATTTAACCGTTCGTCCTTGTCATTTTTCACATAACCTGTCTCACACTCTTATGCAACCTCCTTTTTTTTTTCCTTGTCCAAAAGGAGTGAGGTCAGCGAGAGAGATAACTGGCATTTGTTTTTCATGCCTGTCAACCAGTCAGTGGATCTGGAATTACTGCATCTCCATTTTCTCCAAGAAGCTACAGTTGAATATTTATGCGTTTTACTTTTCAATTTGATGCCTGTGGCTTTGTTCTACATTACTCCAGCTTGGCCTTTTGCTCTCTGTGCACGCTTCATGCAACCCTTTCCCTCTCACTCCATCAATATTGCTCTTTTTTTCCTCCCATTTCTACAGACATCCTTGTGTCTGAGTGTGTCTCTGTCTCCTCTTGCTCTTTCCTAAATCCACATCAATATCACTCCATTAATATTCCAACCTTCCTTTCTATCTTTTAACGTGGCACTCACCTGTAAACATTTTTTGTTTTACTGCGTTTTATTTAACCCTATTCATTGACAAAGATGTTATTCAATTGTATTCTTTCGCACCTGCTACATCTGTGGAAGGACTTGGCTTTGACCTGCGGATTTTCATATTAACACATCAATTCCTTTAATACTTTAAGACCATTTTTCTTGTTTCCTCTTTGATTCAATTACTAAAGGGCTAAAACATAATCATTGTCTTGGACATTTCTCAGATACCTTTTCCTGTCCCTCTCTTTCTCTTCCATTCTAGACTTTTAGCCTCCAATATCTTCCCTCTTACTTTTGCCTTTCCTCTTTCAATCCCTCTTCACAGTCCTGTCTGGCTTCTTCCTCTCTCCTAACGATCCTCCTCAGTACTGTTTCAACACACACACCTCCTACCTGCCCTCCCTTCTAATTAGGCGTCAAAAGAGGGGCTTGAGTGCTCCCTCTCCCCTCTCGTTAGCACCACTCCCCGGCACTCCCGCTGCAATCCCACCCTGGGACGGATCTGAGGTCAAGGCCGGGGCAAAACAGAACAGACAGAACTAGACACATGCTCAAGCCATGGCAGAGCAGCTCGGCTGTTGCTTATGAGATTGGCTGTGTGTGAAAAATGTGCAAGCCAGATGATGCACGGAGGGCCCCGGCTGCGGCAAATGAAGTTTGAGCTGGCGTCCAGGAACACACAACAGGATAAAACAACAATGCTCAATCACGCTGACGGAAGGGACGTGGGCTCACTACAGATGGAGCCCAAGATGTTTCATAAGAGGAACAGGATGTCCGAGGCTCCGCTTTTCAGCCCGGCAATGACAAATACACCTCATGAAGGGGCGCCAGAGGAAACAGAGAGGGGACGGAGGGCAGCCACCTGCAAAATCACAATAGAGTTGACTATCCGTGATGGGCATGGGACCTACAGAGGCCATCGTTGCTGAACTGGACACAAAAAGTCCCTCTGCTGTAATGTTGCCATCTGCTGGAATCTTTCTATCAATGCGTGACTGCAGCAGCCCAATATAAAAAATGTTGCAGAGTTTTGCAGTGTGTGTGTGTGGTACAATAAGACATACCGAATTCCCTAAGAGCCACATGAAACCACAAAAACTCATTATGCTTTTTGATATTGTAGTCTGAACAACACGCCCTCTTCCATACACTTTGGCATTACACTGCAACATGACTCCAGCAAGGTATGCCATTTACTGGCACAGGCCGCTTTGGGCAGTCAGTCACAGCATTTTATTAGAACTTGGCATCAAGTGATTGAAAGGCAAGCAACACTATCAGGTTCCACAAGATTTTGGAGAGCAAAATCAGCAAAAAGCCATATTCTCCGTTCCACATCTTTTCAATTTTCAAAAGGCCTGGTTTGTTAATCAACTCCTGATGTAAAGGAAAAATTTGGACATTGTGGGAAATACTCTATTTTGCTTTCTTACCGAAAATTCAATGAGAATATTGATACAACTATCATGTCTGTACGCTAAATATGAAGCTATGTCCAGGGGACCGTTAGCTTAGCTTAGCATGAAGACTGGAAATGGAAGCGAAGAGCTAGCCTGGCTCTGTCCAAAGGCAGAACATTCTGCATACAAGCACCTCTACAGCTGACTGACTACCACATTTATCTTGTATGTAAAAACAACACGACGTAGCCAGGCTGCCGGTTTCCATTCTTTATGCTAAGCTAAGCTAAATGTCCCCTAGCCTTAGTTTCATATTTAGCATGGAGACATAGAAGTCCTCTCAATCTTCTCATCTAACTCTTCGCCACAAAGCGGATAAGCATATTTCCCAGGATATCAAAGAATTCATTTTACTAAATAGTTGGTTCTGGAGTCAAAGACAAATGCACTCGGTCAGGTCTGGCAAGTGTCTGTCAACACTGGGATTGCAAAGATAGGGGAAAACTGTCTTTTAAAAAATGCAATACCAGAGACAAGCTCATCATCTGGAACAGCTGGCCAGGTCTATTATATATTCTTCTCAGGCCATGCCCCATTTGTGAAATCTCTGATTGGGGATTTTGTATTTCTACAATAGCTTCTTTGAACTGAAAGATCTTCAGGAGGATTTTCAATAAAAGTAAAAGAAAAAAATACAAATTGGAGATGAGTGCTCGACCTTAGCCATTCTATTGTAAATACTGTTGAACTTTCTTTGGGACTTAACATCCAATAGAAGCTGCCATGTCTTGTTCTGTTCTGCAGTACTTTTCCTTCCTTGGACTGCTGAGAATGAAGTGAAGCTACTTCCTTTTGGCAGGGCTCTATAGGGATGAATGCCTGCTCTCTGGATTTCTAGTATTGGAAGAGAAGCATCCCGGCACACCTGAGTAGGACACACAGGAAATTGCTACTGTGCCAGGAACATCAAGAGCATTGAATGAAAAGTGAAAAATTTTGCAGCGGGTACCAATTTATGCAAACATGAGTACCAGTGAATTTTTGGCCTTGGAGTGAGAGTAACATTGCACACATACACTTCCACACTTAACAGCCCTCGGTCTCACTCCGCAGATTAAGCCCATATGGGAACAATGAGATGAGTATAAAGGCTTTTGCAACGTAACTAAAAACAGTCGCTTTTGTTAACACACTCCAAAAACTTGCTCCATCCATCACTGGCCAGATGTTCTCTGAAGCCCTTTCCTTTTCTCCTCAAGTGGGACCAATCCCTCTCAAAATTAATTCCCTTCCCATTCCACTTGCGTCCACAACAAAGGCCCTCATGAAAGCTAATTGGATAGTTTGTGGTCTTTACGATCAGGCAATCAAGCCGAGGAGCGTGTTTCAGAGAACAAGAGATGTTGTTGTTGACGGACGATCACTTGGGACCATTTGAACGCCGTGACCCCACTTAATCCTGCCATTAGACCCGAAAGCTTCCCCATCCTGAGGACTTCAATACACGCTGCTCGCTGCATTAAGACTCTGAGAGGGACCATTTCCTTGAATAAACATCAAAATCTGTTGCTTTTGTGGCTAATGTCCTTTTGAATTCCAGCTGATTGCGGCAGCCATAAAATGTGATGAAGCCTGGCAGCTGACTTAAATCCGTCATGTGTCGAAAACCACCATGTAGTTTAGCAATAACTCCCAAAAGGAGAGCAATTTTATCAACTGTAAAAGATATTATGGCAGCAGTCTGCTGCAGTGTTTTATTTGAAGCAATGATATCAAGAGGTTTAAACTAATAACTTCACCCGAATTTGTGTCGGAAAAAATGATTAAACAGAGAACACACCAAAAGTTTTATCTCTGTCTTTAAAGGTCTTTATAAGTATGGATGTAGATACTGACCTCATTACACCGATTGTCGCAACGCTACCGTTGATATTTCTCTACTTCCTCCTTATTATTCTCAAAAAATGCACTTGTGACGCAGTGGCCTTTACTGTGAAACTAGTTCACGTTAAGCTAAGCTGGCGAACATTTCCAAAACTGTGTGAATGTAGACAGTGTCTGCATGTTTTTTTCAGGAGATTGGTTTGAAACATTGCACGGACAACATAATAATAAGTTTAACAAAAGTTTATTATTACCAACAAACTTTTAACAACAGGAATTTAAAAAGCACTACGGGCTATGTTGTTTGTTTATGTTAGCTTACATAGATCTTGATATGTTGCACACAGGAAATTACATTGTGGTGAGTTTGGGTATTGGAAATGGTAACACCTGTAAAAATAAAATTAGAAAAACTGACAAATACAAAATTAAGATTCATCACTTAGGAAATATTAACCTTTTAACAATAAAAGCACAAACAGCAAAAGCAAGAGAGGCAAGACAAAAAATGAAAGCATACAAAAAGGTTTTGCTTTGCTCAATCACCATGGCAGGTGCCAAATCGTGATTTACGGGCACTAACCTTTGTGCTCAGAGAGATGCTTTTTGTGTCTTTTAAAAAAGGGCACAGACTCTTGCGCACACAAATACCCATCCAGCAGAAAAGGAAAAAACTGTTTCTGGAAGGTTCCACTTTGCTGCACAAATCAAGGGAATAGAGTGAAACCAACAAGACCCTCCAAGAATCACTCGAGGTATGTCATTATGTCACCCACAAAGGAAGGCCTATTCCATTTAGGGTTGGAGCCACAGGCCATTTGGCCCACACACACGTTACACAACTTCCAACAGCCATACACACAAATATAGAGTCTCATTCTTCAGTTAAATAGTAATGTCGAGACTCTGACCTAAGACCAAGGATGAAAAGAAACGACCACCGCATAGCAGAGACCCCGGGAGGCGGCACTTGTTGATCCCTGGTCTCTGAAGCAAAACACCCGGTCACCCTGGTGTGTGTGTGTGAATAAAGACAAATGTCCAGTGCGGACTCATGCTGCAGTCACTTCTTGCACCGTAGAAAAGCTTGTCACGACCACTTGAGCAAAAAAAACCTACCAAGTCATTATTCAGTCTCGATGTGCGACACGAAACAATCAAACTCAAATCAACTTGTTGTAACACAGAAGTCAACGCTCTAGACACTGAAATGAACAGCACATGGAGTGGAGTACAATCATTCATAATGGACGCTCATCACAGACAAATTTCTGTTAATGTGGAAAGTTAACGGTCATTTATACTTTTCAGATAATCATGAAAACATTTATATATCAAAAAGGTCTTACATCAGCAGCTTCACACTGATGCTCATACGCATACATTAATGTGCCAATTCATGATTTGTTTCCCAATGGGCCTATTTAAACTGTAACCTAATGAGGCCAGCACTGGACAGTGGCCTGGAAAGAGTTGCAAAGCCCCAAGTGCTTCTCTGTCACGGACATTCACTGATTACAGTGTGGACGTGCTCGGCGGTGCTATACGGCAGCCAGGGTGTCTAAAGCCTGAATCACCTTGAAGTGCTATTAGCACCTGTCGCGCTCATTTACACATTCTGACAGTGACATCCCACCCCTCTGTTGAGACCTAAAATCTGTCTGCAGGACAAACAACTGCTTTGGGTGCCACTTAAAAGTCTTGCTCGGCTCTTGACGTGCCGTTACGCAGCATGCGTCAGCTTGTACACAACTTTGCCTGCATTAATTAGGCCTTTAAGGGATACCATGTAATCCAGTAGTGATTAGTGTAAGCTGAGTGCACTGATTTAAGAAGTCTGTCCAATGCAGGACTGATAAGCTTTGACCTTTCGGAGGATGACCTATGCTCTCTCTCCATTTAAATTTCAGGTCTGCCATTGCAAGGTAATAGGAAACTATCACTCAATTCAACTCTATGTCCAACTCAAATGAACTGACGTTTTATTACAGTATCGGAGTATACTATTGCTTGCTGTTGATACCTTATTACAAGATATTTGATCAATTCAGATTTGCAGACAATAACACACTGTTCCTCCTCTCATCCACTGTGCAGCAGCATTGGACCTGCTTCAGCATCACTGGAGGAAGAGGATGACCACTTCATCACATCCCAAAATAAAAATAAAAACCATCATTGTCAATAACGGCTCCTGCATATAGATAAATACCCTGTATATACCTGTAGGATTAGAATAAACCCTGTTATGAATTCTATACAGTATATTGATATAATACAATAACCAAAGCGCCTGGGTCCCCATTGAGTTACAATAGTGAGTTTTCCTTTAGAGACGGAGGACAGGTCAAATCTAAAGCAGTTGTCTTTTTGTCTGATTCTTAAAAGTAAAATACAATAAAATAGATCCAAACAACAGCGGTCTCGTGGAGCGCCAACTTCACAAACGCATTTATGTCAGACTGAAGTGACGCGCTTTCCTCTCACATGTTAAATGACTGAATCAAACGTTGCGTTGAGTGTGAAACGTACCTTCACACAAGCAGCGAGAAGAACCAGTCCAGGCGTCCACCAGCAGCCCCCTGTCATCTCTGACGCTGGTAATTCAATGTAATTTCAAACTGTAGAGAGGTTGGGATTGCCCGCTCTGTCGCAGTCTGCCCAGTCGCTGCTCTCCTCTCCTCTCCTCTCCTCTCCGCGCTGCGCTCCGGCTCCAGTTCACACACAGAGAGAGAGAGAGAATAAAAAAAGGTAATGTCAGCCAAGAACTGCCGGAGACGACATGACACCTCACTGGTCGCTTCCAGATATTTTGTTCCCCCAGCAAACACGTTGCTGCTAAATTTATGTTTGCATACCAGGCGTGCGTCAGGAAAAGGGGCTCACCCACCTTACATTCTTAAAGAAACACACTCCTGGGCCGCTGCGCGCTGATAGGCTGCTTACTGCACAGACATGCGGAGTTTTAAGTGATGCTTGGTTCTCAACTCAAGTCCACACACTGAAAAGTCAGATTCTTTTGAAATGCGGTCCCATTTTTAGGCCCATGTGAGCTCAGGTGTATTCATGTCCATTCTTGTTTTTTGGGTAAAAAGAGTCTTTTTGAGCCAATGAAGACTTTTAGACCTACTATCATTAGGCTAAACTGTATAGCACAAATAACTACTTCGTTCCTTCAGTGCTTCATGTAGAAAGTTGGAACTTTTGACATGGTTTGTCCACAGATTTCCCATGAAACCACAGCAAAATATTTCTAGAAATCTTGGCGGGAATTTTGATCCTGAGTTGTCAATATCAACTAGGTCTAGTATATGTATCCTATTCCTGCAGAATTGAACTGAAAATTAAAAACATCAAAGTAGCTTAATTGTTTTACAAATACAATTTTGTATTTGCTATTTTAGCGAGCGTTAGATGAGATGATTTATACCACTCATAAATCTGTACGGTATATTTACAGTAGTTTGAGCCAGCAGCTGGTCAGCTTAATTTAGCACAAAGACTGGAAACTAGGGGGAAAAAGCTAGCCCGGCTCTGCCCAAAGCTAAAAACATCTGTACCTCTAACGCTCACAAATTAGCATGTTAATGTTGTTTTTTAAATCTTAACAAGTGTTGAAATCACAATTTGTTGTTTTACATCTTTAAGCTACACAAACGGGGCTAACGTTTCTGGCTGGTGAGAAGACCAATAAATTTCATGTCTATACAGTAAAAAATGTAGCTACAGCCAGCAGCCGGTTAGCTTAGCTAAGCACAAAAACTGGAAGGGAAACGGCTAGCCTGGCTCTGTCCAAAAGAACACAAACTCCACCCCTCTGCACCACTAAAACTCACAAATTAACATGTTACATTCCGACAGAGCCAAGCTCTGTTTTCACTTGCTTTCAGTCTTTATGCTAAGCTAACCGTCCAGCTACATATTTACCATACAGACACGAGAGTGTCATCCAAGAATTGTTCAACCTATTATATTTGCTTTTAGAAAGCAAGTTGAACAGTTTCTTTTTTCAGTTTCAGCTTCTTCTTTCAGCCGCCTGATTTACAACAGTTGCCAATAAATATGAATTGTTCCCTTTGTAATAACCCCCCTAAATATGTGTCAATGTAGATTTCATTCTCTCATATCAAGCTGGCTGTGGTTTCTCTCTTATCTGACAAATGTAATCAACCAAAATGAAGAGCTAAACATTGGATTCTAACGCTGCTTTGTTAACTACTCATTGTCCTGATGGTAAAACAACACACAAGAAAGGACTAATTCTCTTCTTTATGCCCCGCTCGCTACACCATGTGGACCCAAGTAACATGGGCTTCAGTTGGAACGTGGACCATGTGTTGTCAGCTGTGCACCAGTTGAGGATTTAGCCTACTTTTTCACAGCATTAGATTTAGTCACAAGTATGAAATGCATTAGTCTTTCAAGTTAGGCACCCAGCGCTGCCAACCTTGTGCCATTTAAGGTCAAGAGGAGTTTTATCTGGGATCAACTGGATAGAATGAAAGAGTTCATACTCTTGGCCTTTGCTGGCATATGATTGAAATCTGCTGTTGTTTCTGATTTACCTTGATGAAACCCATGTCATCCCTTTCCGGCTCCAATAAAAATAGCGGTTCCCTCTGTTTTTGTGAGGATTGTATTTTTCATGCAATTTAATGAAGGTCTGCATTGTATCTTTGGACTTGAATGCCTCCCACACCTCCTAGATGTGTGTCCAAAAACAGGTCAAATGCATGCCTGACCTGGCGTGTTTCACTTCTGTGAGTCCAGTAGCCTAAATGAACTGTACTCACACACTGTAACAGAAAACCTATTTTGTGGTGATTCTATCATATTTAGAAATAAACTATATTTCTCAGTGATTCAATAAGCACTACAACAAGAATGTTCCGCTTCAGTGAGAAAGGAATTTTGTATTACAGTATAATTGATGGCTGGGGTCGGCAACTCCCCTTCCTTTTGATCCTATACCTTCATTAAAGTAAGATAAATTAAGTTATTTGAAGCTCAGCCCACAGTGCTAGTGCATTAGGACTTGCTTGTCGCTTTTGAAGCTGTCCAGGGTCACCATAATAACAATGTTCCTAGAAAATGTCATCTGCCCTCAGCCAAGCTCAAAGAGCTGAGGGAGATGCCCTTTGAGAGCTACACAATAGTACAGGTATGTATGGTATGAGCTACCTGAATTGCTGCCTGACATGCAGGCTTAAATTCATCTTAATCTATATTAATACGCTGAGCACAGGAATGTAAAGGTTTATTTCACCAGGAGAGGAAAAGAAATCTTTAAGACTGAGGTGGGGGTTGAAATAATTTCCTTTTTCCGCCTCAGGGTTAAATTATCATCCTTAATAGCTCCTTGAAATTCAAAGCCTACCTGCTCATGCCACTCATCATGAAATATCCAGTGTCTTTGAAAGAGCAGAACAAGCCCCTTGTTGAACTTTGACCAACCCCGGCACCCCAAGAGCACCACAGACACCCCACAAAGCCAGAGCAAGCAGTAGATAATGCTTCAAGACATGAATAGTTTACATTCACTGTGACTGGCGGTGCACAGCTAAGCCACTTCCTCATGTTACAAATGCTGTTGCTCTTGTTGATGGACATGTTCAGCGGGACCATTCACTCAAGGCTCCTATCAGCAGAGTTGCAAAATCACTGCCCCGAGCACAAATGTATTTTTAGGGACTCTACAAGCTTAAATAGCATCTGTCAGTTGTTTGCCCAACAGATCTTACGGGGACTTTTCCGCGTGGGAAGACAAATAAGAGGTTGAGGCAGCAGCTAATGACAGTCTTTTTAGCTGAGATCTTTTGTTTGACTGCAATGTACGGGCTGGATGCAAGATGCTCAATGACACTGTTTTACGCTTAAGGGCCTTATTAGAGGCAGCTACCACCTTTTTTACTCTGCACTTCATATGCATGAACACACAAGCATGTCAGTATGACTTTACAAGTGCAAAATAGGGCCACAGTATGTACTGTACATGTACATGTGTGTGTTGGTTTCTTAGCTAAACATACTTGCAGTAGGTCAGTGCCCCCCATATGAGTAACCTAGTTGTGTCCCTTTGGCTGACACCAAACATAGCTGTTTGACCAGTGATATTTGGCCTCAGAGTCAAAGCGCTGCTTGTCACATGTGTTCAAAGAGAGGGCAGGAATTTGACATATACCAGCTAGAGAAAAATACCCTTCACAGGACACTAGCTACCTTGTTTATTTTGCATTAAAAAGGCAGCTAACAGATTTTTGAGACGCAGTTTTTTTTCTCTCAAAGCTACGAAAACTACATGAATAAATAAATACTTTTAGGAAATGGATTTTTTTGTACAAGAGTAAGATGAAAATATCGATACACATACTCATGTGTATCTGTTAAATATGAAGCTACAGCAAGGTAGTCTATATCCACGACGTACCACTTCCGGGATTGTTCCGTTGCCGCCGGAAATTCAGCCGGATGCATTCTTTTTGGCCCAGATGTCCGTTACCTTCCTCTTTCTTTGTGTTGGAATTTTAAACTCCGGTGGATTTCTGAGGACTATGGTTAACTGCTCCACAGATCTCTGCAGTAAATCCAGACAGCTAGCTAGACTATCTGTCCAATCTGAGTCTACTGTTGCACAACTCAAACAACCTTTGAACGTACACATGTTCCACCAAAACGAGATCCTTCCTGAGGCTATTTTGCAGTGGCACTGTGGCTCCGCTCGGCACTTAGAGCCGCCCATGACGATTGTGATTGGTTTAAAAATAAAAATGCCAATAAACCAGAGCACGTTTTTCTCCCATCCCGGAATGTTGTGTGGACTAGCCAGACTCTCCTCCGCAGCGCTGTGGAGGAAGGTCTGGCAAAGCGAGACTAGTCAAAAGGTAACAAAACAACACACCAGCACTTTCAAAGCTTACTACGGGTAATTCTGCCAGGCAAACAACACCTCTGCTGGTTTCACGGTGAAAACACGACTCTACGAAGTCACTGCACCCGGATAAAGAAATAATGTAAAAGCACATTTTTACACATTGGTTTTTATACAAATTAGATATATCGTGTTAACTAGAGGTGGTGGTAGGGGGATTTTGTTACCTTTGGACAGAGCCAGGCTAGCAGTTCCCCCCTGCTTCCAATCTCTATGCTAAGCTAAGCTAACTAGCTGTAGCTTGTATCTTCAGGGTACGAGAGTGGTATCAATCTTCTCATCTAACTCTTGGCATGAAAAGCAAATACGCATTTCCCAAAATGTCACATAGATGTCACATGTAACATAGAGCATGCAAACACCTCAGAGTGTTGTTGTTGCACCTTGTTATTATGGCTTCCAGTCCCCCGGCATGCAGTTTACCGCCACTTGGTTGCCTTTCTCATCTGCCCCTGATTGCCTTTACAGCTCTGTGGAATTTGGCACACTATCTGTGTGTGTGTGTGTGTGTGTGTGTGTGTGTGTGTGTGTGTGTGTGTGTGTGTGTGTGTGTGTTTGTACGTGTGTCTGCTCATGCTTGAGACTACGGAGGAATCGAAAGCTCTCGCCATAGCTGGGCCACAGTGTCCCTGGGAATGCCAGGCTTGCTAAGGGTACAGTAACCTGTGTGTCTGTCAGCGCAGATCTGTTTCAGCTGCAGGCATCGTGTTCCATCAGGCATGTCATATCCACTGCGTGCTGTCTGAGGGCATCATGCCACAAACCGCCAGTCAGAAATGTAGACAGTGGGCACAACACTCTTCACGCTGTTGCCAGTGATCAGTCAGCTTGTCTGAGAACCCAAGGGTATAGCTTCTTTTCTTTCTTTCTTAAGGGAAGTATCTAATTACATACAAATCCTAGCTTACAGCTAAAACCAAATATGCTGCTGGATGAATATTCATAAATTTGACTTAACCATTTAGTGATAAAAAACTTTCAATGAGTTCCAAGTAAGAAGATTAAGGCATCGTACTACACAAATCCAGGATTTCCTGTCATCTGGTGACAGATTTAACCTGAGATACAGTATCTGATGTATCCTCATTAGATTTTCCAGTGATATTACAGCTCAGCAAAGATCTGAAGAAAATAATCAAGCAGCTGTTAAAAAAGAGACAGAGCAGCAGAAAAGGACACTGTTGTGTTTTTGGATTAGGGTGTTATGTTTTCACTAAATCCGCTGCAGACTGATAGCTGGCAGAAGAGTTGAACGGCGTCATTGGGGGTAAAGAGGACTAAACATCCCCTGGGATGACTTTCATCTACGAGGATCCGGCAAATAAGTACCTAAGCACGTTTTTCACATTTTCCTTCACCTTAGGTCTTCATGCTATTTTTATTTTTTTTTAAATACCATCTTTTATTCTCTACTACAAAGGCTGAGCAGTACTACAGAAGCAGTGAAATTACCAGAATATGGTTTAACAGGTCTTTGCAGGGCAGCATCTAATTGTCATTAGATAATCTTTAACTTTTCCCCATGTTGTATGAATCTCATCAGTTAGGTAATACTTGCATTGTAATTAGTCAGGTGTTCTGTAAGACTTTTGGTGGATGCCCGAAAAACATGTGTGCTTGATATTGTGTAAGTACATCACAATTCATGACTCATCTCCTTTATTTCCTGGAATATGAAAAAGAAAACTAATTGCTGAATGGAGATGACAAGCATTGAGGGTCATGCAACAGTTAAGCATAGCAAGCCCGGACCTCACATTCTGCGAAATTCTGCTCCCGTCAGTGTGGTTGATTTAAATGTCAGCGTTTTGTACTGTGCTGCAGACCACTGGCTACCCATAGAGACCACCTGGGCAGAGGTCTGGTTGGGTGCGTGTCTTCTGTTGACAACGCATGTGTGTGAAAGAAAAAAAGACCCAGCTGCCACTTGGTTCCCATTACAACTTGCCCATGTCCAAGCCCCGCTCCCTTGGTTTCTCCAAACTTATGCAGGTCTGCACGCCTCAGGTACTGTTTCAGAGGCCAGCTGAATCTCCGTCTGACAGAGAGATTGCAAAGGAGAAGCCGGGAGAGAAAGCAGAAATGTAGCAAGGGCCCATTTCCCACGTTGTTCTTGGCTCCCGTCTGCCCCCGAAGACTTAAGTGAACACTTCCAAAACAAAGAGATTGTCTGTGTAGGTGCCCAAATAGCCAACCCACGCATGTATGCACACTTGCACACAGAAAGAGACACACTCACGCTGGGACATGAAAAATGTTATTCTAATTCCTTCTAAGTGCCTATTTAAGCAGCTGTTTTCTGTAAACACTGGCTCGGACAGCAAAGCTTGGACATTTGGTTTTAGATCATTCTCAATTATATCATAATTACCAGCACTCGGTCCGGTTGTCAGCAACAGCACCCAGAAAATATAGCTGTGAATTGCTGCCGCGTTGCCAGCACAAACAGCCGGCCTGCTAATCCCAGCACGGCTCTGTGAAAACGGGATATTGTCGAAACTTGTCGGGGTCATGTGGGGAGGTGTCCGACCCACACGACGGTTAGCCTTCTGTGGTCAATGTCTCACCTTCCGTCTGACCGGCTTAGCAATTATATCTGTGCCTCACAAGTCAGCGGCCAGTGCAATGCTTTTCCAACAAAGCAATGCAAGACTTTTTTGGAATTGGAAATTGGAATTGGAAATTGGAAATTGATTTATTTGAAATAGGGACAATGCACAAATAAACATTAAACTTGTTAAACAAGAGAATATGTCTTGGGCCAGGTTATAGCAACAATTGCTAATTTCCACCTGTAGTCCCTGGGCAGGTATGACAAATTTAAAACAAAACAATTTACAATTTTAAATAGAAATATCACAAAACTATATATAAATGACATGATGTGCATATTAATTAAGAACAAACAGTTTAGTAAAAACAGGGGCGCCATCAGCCCACTCACTCTCTCTTTTCTGTCCTTCCTGAAAAAAATCATTACTGAAAATCATCGAGGTGGAAGTGGGTTAGGGTGTGTACACAGAGAATCTCATTAATAAGCATATACTGACCTTTTCCCACAGTTTTCACCTCGGATAGTTGCTGACTCATTTTCTGTCTTGATCCTCTCAGTGGGAAATGTAGACCGTTAACTTGGATGTCTTAGCTAATGAGCCGGAGTCATTATCTGAGGATTACATCGGACAGGTGCGCAGAGCCCTGCTTAAATAGACCCTTCTCTTGTCTATTTATCCATACTGTAGCTATACATCTGCTGTTACTGCCACGCTAAACACACATTGCTGCGTAGATCCGTCGTTTATTAAAAGCTGAAGTAATGGTTATTTCAAGAGGGCAGGCATTAAGATGTAATTTATGTCTGCATGCACAACCTCTCCAGCTCAGAGGTTAGGTTGAAGCTGGGAGGAACAACAGTGCCAAATTTAGCAGCAGAGCTACAAAACGTTTTGTGTCTATTTTGGTCCCAGATGTTGAAATTCTGGTGTTAATTCACTCTGACAATAAGAATACAGCCAATATCGAGTCCACCCTTATTTTTACAGTCTATGGTCCACCCCTACTTGATCAAAATGACAGCCAGACATTTCTCGACGGTCGCAGCACTATTCATTTCATGTCCTTTTTCCATGTTGGTCTAGTAATATCGGCTATAATTATACTGTATCGTGTTTTTCCATTGCCTTGTTTGCTATTGTGCAAATGTAATAAAAAAATGTTTTAATTATAAACAGAACAGAAAATGCATTCTTTTACTTAACACATGCAGAGATAAAAACATAATGAGTGCCTTTCAGCAAACAGCTGCAATCATGACTGTGTCTGCAAAACATCAGTGATATTAATTAAGATTTTTTAATCTTTCATTTGTCTTATCATATAGGCTACAACTAAACAGAAAACACACACTGTTGCAAGAGACTGTCTGGCTTCGCTTAAGGCTGCTATATTCAATAGTTTTACATTATCAATAGATCACATCGTGAGTAGTGAGTTCCCTTCAGCTCTACAGAGCTTTAAAGCAACTTTTAGGTCATTGTTTGGTCTTTCTGGGCCACAACTTTCCTGTTTTGGTTCCCTCTCATAGCGAAATATTTGTCCTTTTTTGCACAATTGTATTTTTTTTTATTGCAGTTAGCTACAATAGCTAATTCGGGTGGCTGGTTCCTGTGTTAACTTTCAGTCAGGCTGATAGAAGTGGTTAGAATACATTTTTTAAATGTATTCCAAAAAAACTTACTATTACTTTTCTGTTTGTCCTGATGTGTTGTTTTACCATCCTCTGCGTTTACCGAATCTCTACAAAGGAGGTGGCGAGAGCAAAGTTAGCATGACCCACAGTCAGACTCAGAAGCCACAGTTATGAGGCTTAGGTTGTAAAAATACCAAAATGTAATTTAGTGTGACTCATAATCCCACTGTATTAATTGAATCCACAGTGCCCTGTTACAGATTTGATGGACAGTCCAGCAGACTAGTGGCCAGTGCTCAGGCTACACTGAGCAGCAGCATTTGAGGGTTGAGTTAACCAAAGCATACCGCTGCACCAAAGACATGTCACTTTCTTTCTCCTCTGCTCCAAAGCCACATCTCTGCCTCTTTCCTCATGATCTAAAGAGCATGAAAGGACAGCCACTCTCCCACTGTCTCTCTCTTTCTGTCTGCGCTCTTTCTTCATGCAGCGCCTCTTACTGTGTGTGATCCGGAGGTGTGACACTTTCCCAGTAGCCCACAGGTATCCGTTACCCAGCCGGGAGCCTTGGCACACTGCCCACTGCCCTACCTGTCTCGGAGGGCACAATAGAGGGATGCCGTGTCAGGATCTCCTCCCGGCCCGGCCAGACTCTGTAACCCCTGCTGCCACCTGCACACCAGCGGGCCCCTTGGGAAACAGGAGGGCAGAGCATCCAGGACTGATCTTTTTTTTATTTCTTTTTTTATCTTGACTCTCTGTAGAATGAGAAACTTGGATCACATCATTACCGCCTCTGTCCTGTTCTCCTGGATGCATGTTGCTTCATTGCTTTACTTAAACCAATGCATTCCTAATTGTGCATGGTCATTCGAACCAAATAAAAAACCTTTAAAAAAATGTGTATGATATACAATATCTATGACTAGACTGGCCACAATTCTTGACCTGAAAACCAAAAATGTATCACAAGAGGTGACAAATAATGGAAAGATTTGGAGAAGACAAAGGCTATAGTGCCAACTGCTTCTGATGAGTGAGAACTTTCTCTACTTTGGTGTCATCTAGTGGCCTAAATCTGCAAATACAAGAAAGTACGCTCAGTCAGACTACATCAGCAATGGGCACAGAACGATGACTGGTTTGGCGATCAGGTAACCAGTGATACTGTCATAACTGTACATTGTTATTTAATTTACTGTATTTGAATTATTATATATGATCTTAAAGTCAGTTGCATTTATCAGCACTGAACTGGGTCCTTTAATTTCAATAAAATGACTATTGCTAATAGGCGATGTCTTCTAATATATGGAGAATAAGGGAAAAGCTAGAACTAGCATGCAATCCAAAAGCTCAGTTAAATAGATGGAATAATTAGATTTGAATACATTTCAGTCTCTGTTTTCATGTAAAAGGAGTAGCAGCATATTCATTTTCAGTCTTACTTCATTCATAGACACTTGGCATCCTGCACACAAAATGGTTTGTGATTGTGTATAAATGTGAACAAAGAATGAATTCCAACGTCGAATGATTCTATTGCGAAAGGATCTTCCCTGAGAGCAGACTCAAAGTGTAGCTGTGGTCTGATTTTTTTTAACCTTTTCACTTTCTCTGATAGACTGCAAGATTGTCAGGTGATTTCAAACAAGGCAAGTTAGGACACTGAACCAAAATGACCCTGACTATGTCACTTTAAATTGTATTTACACAAGGTGGTGGATCAGAGTACCGCTCAGCCACGTGCATGGACATATTTCTTAACTAAACTGTAGTGGTTTCATTTAGTTGTGCTGTTCAAAAAGTATATGATAACATCTGAACTTTGACATTACAAATATATATATATAATGTGGCACAGGTTGGAAGTAGCTTCAATAAGGGGCTTGTGATGGTGGAATCAAATTATACTATCTTCTCGTGAACTGGGACTAGTCTTTTTCCATGAATGTGTACAAGTAACCCTAATGTGTGAACGTAATCTACCCCAAACTAGATTGGATAGGCTTAATCTGGGAATTTTGCTCAAACAATTAACATTAGATTTCTTCAAACCATTGAAGCAGAATCCAAGTGCTCTATAGAATGGTCGATTTAGGAGACAATGGAGTCCTGGGCACAGACATGCTAAATGCCCCACCATATTTCCTTCATAGGAGCAAGACACAGACTTGGCGGTTCTTTGGCCCCTTTGTTGTAATTTTGTGTCTCTTTGTGGTAATTTTGTCTCTCTTTGTAGGTGTTTTGTGTCTATTTGTGGTTGTTTTGCAATTTGCAGGTAAAGGCCAGGGAGGCCCCTGACACTGTGAGGATAGGCCTGATCAGTAATCCATCCAAGCTCTAAAGAGAGTGATTTTTCTATAAAACTTCTTTTAATCAGTTTGAAACTGATTTCAAACACTAAAAAAAATCCATCCATCCATCCATCTTCATCCGCTTATCCGGTATCGGGTCGCGGGGGGAGCAGCTCCAGCAGGGGACCCCAAACTTCCCTTTCCCGAGCAACATTAACCAGCTCCGATTGGGGGATCCCGAGGCGTTCCCAGGCCAGCTTGGAGATATAATCCCTCCACCTAGTCCTGGGTCTTCCCCGAGGCCTCCTCCCAGCTGGATGTGCCTGGAACACCTCCTTAGGGAGGCACCCAGGGAGCACCCTTACCAGATGCCCGAACCACCACAACTGGCTCCTTTCGACGCGAAGGAGCAGCGGCTCTACTCCGAGCTCCTCACGGATGACTGAGCTTCTCACCCTATCTCTAAGGGAGACGCCACCCACCCTCCTGAAGAAACCCATTTTGTCCGCTTGTACCCTGGATCTCGTTCTTTCGGTCATGACCCAGCCTTCATGACCATAGGTGAGGGTAGGAACGAAAACTGAGCGGTAGATCGAGAGCTTTGCCTTCTGGCTCAGCTCTCTTTTCGTCACAACGGTACGATAAATTGAATGTAATACCGCACCCGCTGCGCCGATTCTCCGACCAATCTCCCGCTCCATTGTCCCCTCACTCGCGAACAAAACCCCAAGGTACTTGAACTCCTTCACTTGGGGTAAGGACTCATTCCCTACCTGGAGTAGGCACTCCATCGGTTTCCTGCTGAGAACCATGGCCTCAGATTTAGAGGTGCTGATCCTCATCCCAACCGCTTCACACTCGGCTGCAAACCGATCCAGTGAGTGCTGAAGGTCACAGGCCGATGATGCCATCAGGACCACATCATCTGCAAAGAGCAGCGATGAGATCCCCAGCCCACCAAACTGCAACCCCTCTCCACCCCGACTACGCCTTGATATCCTGTCCATAAATGTTACAAACAGGATTGGTGACAAAGCGCAGCCCTGGCAGAGGCCAACCCTCACCTGAAACGAGTCCGACTTACTGCCGAGAACCCGGACACAGCTCTCGCTTTGGTTGTACAGAGATTGGATGGCCCTAAGAAGAGACCCCCTCACCCCATATTCCCGCAGCACCTCCCACAGTATCTCCCGGGGGACCCGGTCATACGCCTTTTCCAGATCCACAAAACACATGTAGACCGGTTGGGCATACTCCCAGGCTCCCTCCAGGATCCTTGCGAGAGTGAAGATCTGGTCCGTTGTTCCACGACCAGGACGGAATCCGCATTGTTCCTCCTCAACCCAAGGTTCGACTATTGGCCGAACCCTCCTTTCCAGCACCTTGGAGTAGACTTTACCAGGGAGGCTGAGAAGTGTGATACCCCTGTAATTGGCACACACCCTCTGGTCCCCCTTTTTAAGGGGAACCACCACCCCGGTCTGCCACTCCTTTGGCACCGTCCCAGACTTCCACGCAATGTTGAAGAGGCGTGTCAACCAGGACAGCCCCTCCACACCCAGAGCCTTGAGCATTTCTGGACGGATCTCATCAATCCCTGGGGCTTTGCCACTGTGTTGTGAGTTGAAAGTCTGTCGGACATGGGCCTCCTCCAGACGTTCCCAATTTACCCGCACTACCCGTTTGGGCTTACCAGGTCTGTCCAGAGTCTTCCCCCACCCCCTGACCCAACTCACCACCAGATGGTGATCAGTTGACAGCTCTGCCCCTCTCTTCACCCGAGTGTCCAAAACACACGGCCTCAGATCAGATGAAACGATTATAAAATCGATCATTGACCTTTGGCCTAGGGTGCTCTGGTACCAAGTACACTTATGAGCATCCTTATGTTCGAACATGGTGTTTGTTATAAACAATCCATGACTAGCACAGAAGTCCAACAACAAACAACCACTCTGGTTTAGATCAGGGAGGCCGTTCCTCCCAATCACGCCTCTCCAGGTGTCTCCATCATTGCCCACGTGCGCGTTGAAGTCCCACAGCAGAACAATGGAGTCCCCCACTGGAGCCCCATGCAGGACTCCAGTCAAGGTCTCCAAGAAGGCTGAATACTCCGAACTCCTGTTTGGTGCATATGCACAAACAACAGTCAGAGTTTTCCCCCCCCACAACCCGCAGGCGTAGGGAGGCGACCCTCTTGTCCACCGGGGTAAACTCCAACGTAGCGACTAAAAAAAATGTTTTTTTTTAAACACAATATGTTCCTCTCTCCCGGTTTAAACAATGTTGACCCTTGGGTGCTTGGGTGGCCTAGTGGTAGAGCGAGTGCCCATATGTAGAGGTTCAGTCCTCGT
Source organism: Perca flavescens (assembly GCF_004354835.1). Classification (NCBI taxonomy): domain Eukaryota; kingdom Metazoa; phylum Chordata; class Actinopteri; order Perciformes; family Percidae; genus Perca; species Perca flavescens. The sequence goes on from NC_041349.1 coordinate 22,790,482, forward strand.
GCAGAGGTTCGGTTCTGATCTGCGCAGTTTCCGGCACGTCATTCCCCTTCTCCCTCCCCTTTCATGTCTAAGCTGTCCCTAGTAGAGGCCTAAATGCCAAAAAGATCATCTTAACCTTCACCTAACTGGCCCACCTGCTTCTCTTCATAATTGTTAGATTAATAATACATAAAGTAGAGGGAGGCAGGCCAGCCAAGCCCGATCCGGCAGGGGGAGAGTTCTAAGCCCGAAAAAGCTACCTCTCCTCATGACCTGTCTCTCTTAGTTACGCTGTTATAGTTACGCTGTTATAGTTCTAGACTGCCGGGGGACTTCCTTCCTTCCTTTGACACACTGAGCTGCTCTCTCCTCTCCCTTTCTATTACTATTACTATTACTATTTGTGTGTATCCCGTCCCAGAAATGCTTGTTACTAATCCTAGCTTCTGGGGAGTTTACTTCCCGGAGTCCTTATGTTTTTTCCCCCAGCGTATTTCCTTGGAGAACGTTGGCACCAAGATCCTGGTTCCAGCTGTCACCGTGGTCCTGCTGAACTCCCTGCTGAGCTCAGCGGTGCCCTGCAATGTTATGCTGCTTCCTGCTGAACCCTGCAGCTCCCCGCTACATCCAGTCACTGTTCCGTTATTAATGTGACTATTATTGCCACTGTTCATCACACCCCCAACCGGCCCGTCAGACACCGCCTACCAAGAGCCTGGGTCTGTCCGAGGTTTCTTCCCAAGAGGGAGTTTTTCCTCGCCACTGTCGCACTGCTTGCTCTTGAGGGAATTACTGGAATTGTTGGAATTGTTGGGGCTTTGTAAATTATAGAGTGTGGTCTAGACCTATTCTATCTGTAAAGTGTGTCAAGATAACCTATGTTATGATTTGATACTATAAATAAAATTGAATTGAATAAAAAAAAAAAATCATGTTGACTAATAACTGTAAACCAAATATTATACCCCTGAAAACCCAGTAGAAGTATTACAGATTTCAACATGCAATCCTGATGAGTCATACTTTTTGATGACCTGGTTGTACTTTGCTTGCCATCACGTCACATAAAGGCAGATCAAGGCAATTAAAAAATAAGACGTGTACAATAAACTATGAGCAGATCAATGTCCAGGACAATGTGGTATCTGTGTGTGTGTGTGTGTGTGTGTGTGTGTGTGTGTGTGCACGAGCGTTGGACTGGGGGGAAAAAGGGGACTGAGTACCCTGGGCCCTCATGTGAGGAGGGCCCAAAAAGATGCTACAATGAATAGCTGTGGATGTGGGGAGAGGCCCATAGAAAATGCCTTTCTACAGGGCCCAGAATTTTGAGCTACACCTGTGTGTGTGTGTGTGTGTGTGTGTGTGTGTGCGTGCGTGCGTGCGTGCGTGCGTGTGTGTGTGTGGAGTTAGAGGCCTTGATCCTTTATATTACAGTGGGTTGTATGAATCACAACTAATTAAACATCTTCTTCTGAGGATTTCCTTTCGACAGAATCTTATTAAAAATAAGAGTCTCTGGTTTACTGCAGCCAACATTTTCATATGGGGTCTATTTGACTTATATACAAAGGCTGATAAATCTACAGGATCCAGGACTTCAATGTGTTACACAACTGCAGAATCTGAGCTAAGCCCATGTTTCCTCATCTGGCTTCCAAATGTGTAGTATAAAAGAGAATGCCTTAACACTTAATATACATTTTAAATAAGGCACAAATTCTTTGCAGAAAAGATCACTGACACATCGGAAAAAATATTGAAGCGCTCTCAAATTTGAAACAGAGTCACGCATCTGGCTCTGATGAGCAACTGGCAAACAGACCTGTTCCTCTGTGGGTACACCACTGACGTAAGGTACTATTCAGGCCATTAAGTTAAGTAATCAGAAATGTATTAAAGGAGGTGTTAGGTTGGTCATGGTTAAGGGGATCATTTCTGACTTGCCCCCTGTAACTCCTAACTCTGTCTTTTCAGATACACCTTAGAGTTCTGGGGGGGGCGGGCATGCTGCGGGGCGATTGGTGGACGGGGAAACTTCACTGCTTCATTCATACTAGAGATGTTCTGATACCAGTATCGGTATCGGCTCCGATACTGTCTAAAACGCTGGTATCTGTATCGGGAAGTACTGGAGTTTATGTACTGATCCGATACCACGTAATAAAGCCCTGAAGAAACTCTACGTTAAAGTAGTTTTTTTATGTTCTTTTTCCGTTATAACTGACTGTCAAACTGGAGAATAAAAGAAAGTTCTGTGGCATTCATTGTTTGTATTTGTTCATGTTTCACAAAGAGTTTAACCTGAGCCAGATCGACAACAAGGGATAGTAGTATATACAGTTGTTAAAACATAATAAAATATATGACACACTGGTATCGGATCGGTACTCGGTATCGACCGATACGCAAGTTCAGGTATCGGAATCGGTATCGGGAAGCAAAAATGGTATCGGGCCATCTCTACTTCATACCACTTTCTTTTATTTGCATCCTATTTTCACCCCAACCCACCACACTTTACAAAGTGCTGCCCTCCCTTTGCGTTCTTTTGCTGTGCTGTTTGCCACCTTTATCTTTCTTCTCTTTCTCTCTCTCTCTCTCTCTCAAGATTTCTTGCAATCATTCCCATAATGGCATGACAGCAAGTATACGGCTACTAAGTTCAGCATTGTCCTCAACTAAACATTCAATATGTGGTAAAAAAAACAACCAAAAAAACCCAATTGCTGTGTTTAATCAAAAACATAAGTTTACTAAAATAGCCTACTATGTTAAGAAATCAGACTGCTGTTATGTGTCATAACTTGTTGACGAGACGGCTGGTCTGAGGAATTCCCCCGCTAAACTTTTACCCGTTTCACCTTTACCCTAGAAACAATTACCGTCGCTTACGTCAAAGTGTTGCGCTACATCTCGCGATAATGATAGAATATAAATACAGCTGCTGTCCCCCTCACACGTCGTATCGGTCAGCTCACTTACAGTTCGGATACGCTTGCAACTATCGGTGAGTCTTTACCTGTATCTCTTTAAAGTTACTTTGTAAACGGCGTTATAGTCAAGTTGTTTTTGTAACACATTTACGGGACCTTTTTATGATGCTATGAGGACAGACAATACGGAAGTAGACCTATTTTTTGTTAAATCCTCGTGTGGGTTTATCGAGAAAAAGTTGCCATGTTTGTGTTCATGGAAATAGAGACGTTACATGTTTTGTCTTGTCTTTCTATAGGTTTTGTTTCAGCAGACATGGCAGCAGCTGCAGTGATCTCTAATCAGGTGAGTTAAGTAGCACTCCGATCCAACTATTTAGCTAATATTTGTTGGAATGTGATATTTTAAAAGACAAACTACTAGGCTATAGAAAGTAATTATACCCAGTCAGAATTAAGAGAACGTGTTTTACCCTTTTACTTTTAAATGTTTGGCTCAAAAGTCCACACAATATTACGTGTCTCTATTATTTCTCTAATGTTATTTAAAAACGAATTGGAATAGCAACAGTCCTTATTTAACGGCACAGTCACGTAAATCTGAAAGTATTCTATACTCTTTATTTCCTAGCAGAATGTGGTGGAGAGGGTGACCAACCTTCCTCTGGTGAGCTCCACCTACGGCTTGGTGTCCAGCATGTACTCCACCACCAAGGACCACCACCCTTACATCAGGACCGTGTGTGAGGCGGCGGAGCAGGGAGTCCGGAGCATCACCTCTGTGGCCCTCACCACTGCCTCACCCATCATTGGCAAGCTGGAGCCTCAGAGTAAGGACCCTTGAGCGTGAGGTTTTTAGATATGCTGCTAAATCCGTCTGTAGACGTGACCTCAAAGTTGATAGGATGTCAAAACAATATCCAGTGACGTCGACGTGTGAGGGTAATTACTGTATGTGCTGACCAGCTGAGTCACACAGAGCTCAAAACAGGAATTTCATGTCATGCTGCTGGTCCTTACTCATCTTGATCTTTCACCTACTTTTCACGTTGAATCATAATAACCCTAATTTGAGCCACAAAAAAAGTTTGATGTACAATTATCTCACTCAAAGGAACATTTAATCACCTTTCTCCCTAATATTTTCTGATCTAATCTTTGTTTCAGCTTGCATTATAACAGCTAATTTATTTTATTTTTTATTTATTGTTGTGCCTATAGTTGCCATTGCCAATGACCTGGCCTGTAAAGGTTTGGACAGGATTGAGAATACCTTGCCAATTCTTAACCAGCCACCTGAACAGGTATGTACTGGATTAATGTCTAATAGCTAGCACAATCATATTCTGTCAAAGGGTCAGAGCAGTTATTCTCAAGCCAAATTGCACAATGCCGCAACAGACAGTTGATGTGTTAATCTCCTGAGGGTCTAGTCATCATGACCTATGTCCTGTCTTTCTCAACTTCTGTTTTCTCACCTACTTTAAAGTCCTACTTTGCCAGTCAGTTGTAAATGTATTTGCTCATGACTTTTTTCCCCTCCCCCTTCCTAGATTGTCTCCAGCGCCAAGGGTGTGGTAACCAACGCGAAAGATGCCGTGACAGGCAGAGTGTCCGGTGCCAAGGACACAGTCTCAGGCACTCTGAGCAGCGCTGTGGAAAAGACTCGGGGTGCGGTGCAGGATAGGATGTACAGGACCCAGGCTGTCGTCAGTTGGAGCGTCAGCACAGTGCTGGAAAGCAGAGTGGCCCAGCTGGTGAGCAGCGGAGTGGACACGGCCCTCAGCACCTCGGAGAGTCTGGTGGAGCAGTACCTGCCTCTGACAGAGGACGAGCTGGGTGAGTGGGGCCAAAAGTTACACCACCTACATCTTGTGTAACACGCAAAACACAGAAATCCCATTCATCACAGGACTCCATTTAACTGGTGTGGTGATCGGACCACAACTAACGATGCATCTTTTTAAAGAAATGCTTGCCGTTTTGGCTTCAAATGATGTTTAAATAACTAAAATAAAAATGGGAAAGGCCCGTGAGATTAGGCCTGTTTTTTGTAACAAGCTGTATCAAAGGTCAGTTAATAACAGGCGGCTGGAGTATGTTAATGATGGATTTTGTCCAGTTTCCAGGGAAAACAGGACTGATTATGCTCTTCTGAGAATCTAAATTTGCATCAGTGGCCAGTTTTCCTCCATCATTAAGAGTTGTTTAGAGAACTTTGGCGTGCAAGTGTATGACAAACAATCCACTATGATAGTTTAAATCTGTTTTTAAGGGATTAACTAGTGAATAACTACATTTGTCACAGAATTAAGGTCTCCAGCTACTTTAACATGCATAACTCTGCAGCAAGTATAGAAGCAAATCTCATAACAGAACTCAAGTAATCATACGTTGTTTGTCCTCATTTTTAACGTGACGTTTCATGTTTCCCTCCCTTGTGACAGAGCTGGAGGCAAAAACCGTGAAAGGCTTTGACAAGAACGAGCCGAGCTACTATGTCCGCCTGGGTTCTCTCTCCACCAAGCTCCGAAAGCGGGCGTACACCAGGGCCGTGACCAAAATCCAAGATGGCAAGCAGCGTAGCATGGAATTAATTTCTGAAGTGAACTCCACTGTTGACCTGGTGGGTCTCTTTAGTCAATATTAGTAGCAACTAACATAACTTTAGACCAGCTTTACAAGAAGGTTCCGGAACATGAATAGGGGACAAAACTAAACAACTGCATACTAGTAACGTAGAAAGAAACTGACATTTTCATTAACATTCTACCCTAAAGTGGCTTATAAAAAGCACATCATTCATTTTACCGGTTACAGACAGAAAACTTACATTTAAAATGTTTGTTTTTCTAGATTGAATATGGCAGGAAGAATATTGACGGGGCTAACCAGATGGTAAACAACAGGCTTAACTCCCTGTTGGCGTGGAAGTCCAGTGGTCCAAACCAGGAGAATGGTCACGAGGCAGAGGTAAGAAGGTGGACAACACAATGCATGTTGATGCAATGAAATAACTTGATCAATACGTCAAGGAAAGATGAATACGTGGGTTACAACTCGAGATGGTCCGATACCATTTTTTGTTTCCCGATTCCGATACCTGAACATGCGTATCGGCCGATACTGAGTACCGATCCGATACCAGTGTGTCACATATTTTATGTTTTAACAACTTTATACTACTATCCCTGTATGGATGTGATTTCTATCTTTGTTGTCGGTCTGGCTCAGGTTAAACTCTTTGTGAAACATGAACACAAACAGAACTTTCTTTTATTCTCCAGTTTGACAGTCAGTTAACGGAAAAAGAACAAACTATAACGTAGATTTTCTTTAGGCCTTTATTACATGGTATCGGATCAGTGCATAAACTCCAGTACTTCCCGATACCAGCGTTTAAGGCAGTATCGGACCATCTCTAGTTACAACACACGTTTCTTTGTACTGGAAGTTTGTCGGGTTATTTCTATTTTTTTTTTTTCCCCATCTCCTCCTGTTAGGTTATCGAATCTCGCACCTTGACCCTGGCCCATTCCCTCACCCAGCAGCTCCAGACCACGTGTCTGGTCCTCGCCTCCAGCCTGCACGGCCTCCCCAACCACATCCAGCAGGAGGTGTTCTCCCTCAGCCGATCTGCCGCACAGATCTACAGCAGTTTCAACAAAGCCATGGCCCTGGGAGATCTGCCAGACAGTGTGCTGAGCAGCAGCAAAGTCCAACTGGGCAAAATTAAAAATTCCCTCGACAACGTCATGGATTACCTGGTCAATAACACGCCGCTCAACTGGCTGGTAGGGCCTTTCTACCCGCGGATGGAGCCGACTGGCGCACCGGCTTCTGCTGCCTGCAGCACGCAAGCTACGTCCTCCAGCTCTCCCTCCACCCAGTCACACCGAGAGGAGCCCATGGAAGTAGAGATGAAGTCACTACATTCCCAGCAGTAAAAGTGATCCATCACAGCTTAATGTTAAAGTTTTTAAGTAATGCACTCTGCTTTGTCAAAGATTTGACTATAAAGTCTCTATTGTAGTTCCATGTCAGTCATGCCGTTTTATAATCTGATGAGTTATTCTTGCCGAAATCACTTTTGTTAGCCAGGCAAAGCCTAGTCCTGTACTTTCTACATAAACTACTGGAATTTAAGTTTGTGTTTACTGTCTTCCCCCACACACACTTTACAAACTGAATTTGCTTTAGTTTCTCTGAAAGTAACAGCTTTAAAAGTAATGACAGTTTACTAAAAAAATCTAAGTCATAAGACCTTAATGGTGTGGTACTCTTGAAGAGCAGACAATCTTGTCCAGTAGGATACAATGTATACCTGTGCTATGCCACAGGTAACAGATTTTACTGAATTCCATAACTATTACATTAGTAATGTTACAGGGACAAATTGTAATACAATGTCAATTCAATCCATTTTTAAGATGTGATTGGTATGTTATTTTATAGACTAGAAGCAATAAGTAAAATACAAATAAGCTTTATTATATATTTTTTAAACCTGGACAGCCAAAGCACAACTTTATAAAAAATATTCAACTTCTGTGAAATTCATTTCAAAATATATAAACAGTTTTCAATCCAAACGTAGCATCGTGGTCACAGTGGCTCTTTACTCATTGATTGCAGCGACTTCGGCTTGCTAGATAGTCCATCAGCCTCTGGAAATCCAAAAAGCAAATTGTACATTAAAAAAATAATGTTTAAATATATTTTAAAAAAGCTTTTGCCAAGTCCCTTGTTCTGAAAATGAGATGAATACACAAAAGTCAGTTTATGAAAAAACAAAAAAACTTTGTATTACCTTGAGCTTCTGCATCTGGCACATTGCCACATCATCCAGCAGGTCCAAGTTAATTTCATCCTTTGTCTCTTCAGAAAAAGACACAGTCTAGGAAGGAAGAGAACCATAAGTAGAACACATACACGTTCAGGGAAATCTGTTTTTTTTAAACCCTTTAATCTAAATATTAGCCATAAGACTTTTAAATCTACAAAACTTTAATTTTGCAGTGGGGAAACAGTGTCCTTGGGTCTGGAAGTGGTTCACCGTTTATTCAAATGCCTATTTTTTTTAAAAATTCCCTTGCTTTATTAAAATGAAACATTGCTTAAGCGCTGGGGCCAAGTGACAAGGATAAAACTATAGAAATAAAAATCATTCTAGGTCTATGGATTCTATGTCTACCAGTACCTGTCCCTGTGCTGTGGTAACCGTGACGTGTGCAGCAGAGCCTGCCATTGAACAGTGCAGATCACCAGCAGAGACGACAGACCTGGGACAGCACAATATTCACACATCAATAGTTAAATATGCTCGTACAAGTACAATTCTTCAAAAATAACCATCCTTATGCACCTATCATAGACAGTTTTGTTTTGCTGGAGGGAGTAACCGACCTGAGTTTAGGTTTGGTCGGTACGATCTGGTCATTGGCCTTGGTCAAGCGGCCCCGAGTTCTTTTGCCAGTGAGTAAGGGCCCCCTGTAGCAAATAAGTGCAATGTTAAGGCCTCCATACTAAATACATTTACCACATGGATTACAACAGCACTTCCAATCTTACCCGAGATTTCCAGTGCTGTTACTACTACCTAATGTTCTGGTCGATTTTGTCCCCTTTCCTCCCTAAAAATTAAACCAAAAAAAAATCCATAAACTGATAACCTTTGATTGGGCAAACATTAACTGAGATATACTTACCTTAGTGGTCTTGGATGAGGACTTCTGGGCTGGTTTAGAATCAGTTGATTTTACTTCAAAATAAAAAAGGAGATTTATCACAAAATAATTTCAAACAATGAAGTGCCATGCATGCATTTAAAACTGATTTTCATGGTCAAGATAAAATGCAGGCTACTATCACGGTTTAATAAGTTCACCTCTTTTACTGCGTGCCCTCGCGAGGGGCTGCTGCATCTCCAGGGACTCATTCTGCGAAAAGGTGAGAAGGACGCCCGTTATTATAGAAGCACCTCTGGGTGGCAGCAGTTAGGACTTCAGACAAAAGGACTCACCTTCATGGCAATGGACACGTCACTTGCTGAGATTTCCTCCTCTAACAGAGCGGACAGACCGGGTGATGAGAAATGAACACTATGAGAAGGTCAGACATCCTTGGACGAGTCCGTCATTTTAACTTGTCTAAAAAGAGGAGGACTCACCTCTTATCAAATCCCCTATTAACGTGCTCTGAAGTGAAGGAAGCATCTTCATCAGTTCCACTTTGAAGACTTTGTCCACGGTTGACAGCATGTTTTCCAGTTTGGCTTCTAGCTCGTTCATACGCTCTTGTGCTGTCAGGGAAACAAAGTCCGCCATTTATTTATTTTAGGACCAACTGGTCCAGATAGAGCACGGGGAACGGAACCTGACATTTGACCTGCAGTTACTATCAAACCTTCTTTCTCAAACTGTTGAATGAAGAGAGCCAGTCTGCACCGTCGCATCTCCCAGTCCAGTTGTTCTTTATCGTGGGCTTTTCCGGCGTTTCTCGTCCGCCTCGGTGGCATCTTGTCCACTCAAAGTCCGCAGCGGGGTGCAAAAACGACTCCGGGTCCCTTCCAACCTTTAAATGCTACCAAACCGCACCTGCGACCATTTAACGTTCAATTAAGATACGTGCAATGCATGCGCGATGAGATTCCCCCCCCCAAGTGCTACGTTGCTTGGCGGAAGGATCTAGCTCTTTATATGTTAACATAAGATATAAACATCTGTCAAATATTAGCTACAAGGTACTTTGAGATAAAGGTTTTACGTACAAACTATAGAATATAGTCAGTTATGTAAAAATATATAGGCCTAGGATCCATTAATTTGATTATTCATCAAATTGTTGTTAAACACATATGCCTAATGTGTATCAAATTATCTTATTTCTTCTTTCTGAATTGTCTGACAAGTCATTATAAAATGTTACTAATTAGAACTGATTATTTGCTGATAGTTTGTGAGTTTATGTCAACCATATAAAATAATATATAAACATAATGGATGTCATATATTGCACATATGCTACATGATTCATCTTCACTATCTTAATGAGGCACATATGACACACAATAGGTAAGGCCAATATCAGCAGGACCGGATTATTCACTATTCACTATTATTCACTAATTAATTTGTTCATTAGAATATGGCTATGTATAGGTGTAATTACAGTATGTACATTTGTAAAAATAGAACAGTATGGGTGGGAACAGTGAGATGAACTGGTAATTTCCCACAAGGCCTAGCCTAGCCTATCATAGGCCTACAACATATGAAGTTCCTCCCGTGTTTACAAGCATTACTGATGTAGGCCTAACTTTAACTTTGATCAGTGAGGGAGTTTTACAGATGCTGATCAGCCTTCAACTCTGCAGCTGCACGTTTTATTTTCGTCACTACATGCCGCTATTGAGTGTGCTCCCTGATGACGTCACATTTGTAAATCCCAAAACCTCTATGAATCAGGAGAGCTCTCGCCGGGTGCGGTGGCGCGCGCCTGTAATCCAAGTTACCGGGAGGCTGAGGCTGGCGGATCGTTTGAGCTCAGGAGCTCTGAGCTGCAGAGGACTATGCCGATCGGGTGTCCGCGCTAAGTTCGGTATCGATATGGTGCTCCTGGGGGAGCCCGGGACCACCAGGTCGTCTAAGGAGGGGTGCACCGGCCCAGGTCGGAGACGGAGCAGGCCAAAGCCCCCGTGCCGCTCAGTAGTGGGATCGCTCCTGTGAATAGACGCTGTAGTGCAGCCTGAGTAATACAGCGGGACCCAGTCTTTTTACACTCTCTCTACTCTTCTACACACAGCTGGGATAACACACGCGCTTAACAACAACGTTACAGTATGTTTCAGCAGCTTCTTTATGTCCTTGTTCCCATGGAAACCTCCAGAAACCAGTTGTGTTTGTGTGTCCTCCACCGCCTCCAGCTGGACGAGAGCAGCGATGACATCATCACGCCAATTCATTCTCCGCTTTTCTTAGACTCACGTTTCCATTTACCTTTCTCCTTTCTGTTGTCTCATTCAACGGACAAAGCAACTAAATCAACTAAATTATATTGTGATCATGTCTCCATGTCTAGCAGACACACAGCAAAGACAGTGCTATTTGAATTGGCTTGTATTACGATTTTTACATTTGTTTATATCTCAGGGGCAAATGTATCTTTTACTCCACTCTCTATTTGACAGCTTGGCTATAGAAGGCTACACATTTAACAGGATCCTAGTGTCATCTCTGTAAATGCCTGCTTTAAAACCATTGTAAAAGCAGAATATGGATTAATTTATGTGGAAAGTGGGCCCTCCATCATTTTGGGCAAATAAATGCCCTTATTTTGGAGGGTGTCATTAAGGAAAGGAAGAGTTGGGAGGATATGGAGAAAATAATGGAAGAACGAGAATTTACTTGGGAGGGAATTTGATGCTGACCAGAAGATCAAGGTTAGGAAGATACCAAAGGCTTCACAGCATGAAAGTTATGAGCAGACATCAGCCACCATAAAAAACAAAACAAAAAAAAAACGTATATGTAAAATAACATAAATCACAACAGCTTCTCACTCGTGACACTGAACAAATTCTCATCGTCACAGAGACAAAAAAATGACATTTCCTTTTCAATCAGTTCACAAACTCATTTATTGCAGCGCACTCGAGTGTAGACATTCAATTTCTTTCCACAGGACGGTAAGATATCGCTTATGTATATCATCTGTTAAACAACAGTCTCTTCTGTACATCCTCTGCCATCAGGTCAAATTTACAAATTCAGTACAGAGTGGGATCCCTTGGGAAAGATTAAAAGGGAAAGGGGGGGGGTTGTTATTCATGAAAATGCTAAGTTACACTGTCTGAAATCCAAATGTCAAATGATACAAAAATAAATAACTGAGACTTTTTGTTTTGGAGGAAAAACTACGGTTTGTTCCTAATATTAAGAGGTGGTCTGATCTCATCCTCACCCTGGGTTAAGGTTAGGTTTTAATCTATGCAGTGCAAATGAAATATTTCACAATATTATCGCTTCTGTACAAGTCACTCTCCCAAGTCTACAACTGGACCATCTACACCCATTTCCCAACAGTTCATCTCAGCACTTTGCTTTCTTGTCTGTTTCAGCATTTAGTGGAATGTCATGTTCTAAAATGATTTATTTCTCAACATTGTCAGCAGTACTGAAGAAGCCTTTTTGCAGTGTATAGCTCTAATTGATACCAAGACCATCCAAAGCTACTGTGTAAACCATAAAATCAACCTCGTCCACAAATAGTATAGCCAATTAAAAAAAGAAAAAAACTGGTTTGTTCTATGCTAGAGTAAGAAATAGCCCCAGACCAGTACATGTGAGTTACAGTTCTAATTTAACATTACAACAAGGCACATTAGCTGAACAAGTAAAGTATGTTACGGTTAAAAAAATGCAGATATTAAAAACACAAGTTGGACTGACTGCTCCGTCACTGAGGCACCGAGTTGTCTTATCCTGCACGAGAACGTGGCTCTTTGTTTTAAAGTGTGGGAATCAGTAGTGTGGCATGCCTTTTCACTTCCCATTGATGTATTGGTTTTATAATCCAATCGGCTGGTTTTAATCACACGCGGTTGAGTGTGGTCGCAGAGATCAATAATACTTCTTTAAGACCTGTTTTGACTGCAGCGCTTCTGGAATGTTGTAGAATCAACTTCAGTGATTGATAATTAGTGATTGTCCTCAGTCCTACATCATTTACATGTGTGCTTCCAATGCATATTTACACAGACAGCTCGGAACCTGTACATTTACAATGGAACAAACTTCAACATTCATTAAGACTTGGATCACACAAAAAGTCTAAGCATCAAGACGAGTTACCTCCCAAAAAAAAAAAAAAAAAAAAAAAAAAGGCAACCCCGGTTTCAGATTGAACCCCCTAGGTAAACAATATGTACAAAAAAACAGGTGGACTTGAGTCACTGGTATTTTCTTTTATATTTTTTTCTTCCTTTTTTTAAAAGAAAGTGCACAAACTAACAGTCCGGTTATGTACACTGATCTAATCTGTGGACAGATTTAAGCAAAATGGGCAAAAGGCTACAAGACAGAGAAATGAACATGAACATGCACACACACACACACACAAAAATAGGGGCAGTAAATACATTCTGTACAGTGATTAATCATTCTATACACCATCTGTAATGAAACACACCTCAACTAGTCCCAAAAGATTGACTGCAGCTGTCCGAGCCACTGACAGAAACAGTCCCACCTTTAAGTAGCCTAAGAAAAGCATCATTAGGTTTGTTAAAAAAAAAAAAAGCAGACGATGGGGATCTTCCCAGACAAGAGAGGAAGAAGAAGTACCATGTTTGGGCGATGAGAGGTGTTTAAATACAAAAATCATTTTTCGCACTTCTGTGTCTGTGGTCAGATGACGGGGGTCCCGAAGCATTTCAGACACCACTGGACGCTGGGGCTGGGCGGGCGATCAATGCGGTGCAAAGACTTGAGCTGCTCGGCGCTCAGTTCGTCGTAAGCCAGGCGGTACTCCCTGTCAAAGGCCTCTGCAGGTGAGCAGTAGAGGAAAGGAGGGAGGATTCACAAAGTCAGAAAAGGGAGCACAAGGGTGTCTTTGATTTTGCATGTACCTCTCTTTACCTTTTAAGGACCGTTAGTAAGACATATTAAACCAGCTTCACATTTAATAACCCCCAAAAATGTTTCGAAAATGCTGGGGGGGAAAAAAAACATCAAAAAGACAACGTGATAGCATGCCTTCCCGTAAACATACACGCCACTTTCTAAAGCCAAGTGGCGCGTGTTATCTGTAAGGCATTATGAGCTACGCGCGTGTATGTCTACGCCAGAACGGGACGTTGCATTTGAAAAGAAGAACGGGACGGTTGGATTTACGAAAACAATAACAGTGGCGGGACAACAACAGCACGGTTGGGTTTAGGTAAAGAACAACAGGGTTGGCTTTAGTAAAAGAAGAAAGCAACGGTTGGGTTTAGGAAGCGTGACACGCGGGACGCCATCCCCGGTCTCCTGGGTGAAAGTCCTGCGTTTGACCCATCTGCCACCCCGACCAACCTCCCTACGCAGATTTTTGACCTTTCATTTTTCATGCAATCGCAAGGTAATTCAAGTCAATGAAGGCCAAACGGCGTTGATAAAGACGCTAAAAAGCAATTATGCGTCTTGATAACGCGCCAAAATGGCATACGAATTGGCGTGTCATACATACGCCACTTCATAAAACCTTGATTGATTTCACTCACCTACGTCGATGTTCTCCTTCCCCAAGGCCACCAGTGAGAGGAACAATATTTCTCGATAAATACTCCTGAGAGAAATACAGGACACAGAGAAGAGACATAAGGGGTTTTCATTTACATTACAAGAATATAATTGTCCAAATGCTTTGCAGAAAAATCTTGAACCAATAAAAAGAAGGAAAACGTGAGAGTTTAAATCAGACACACGTCTGAGAGGGAGGACAAAAGTCTGACCTCTGCCGTTTGACGCCATCAGGACGCCGCTTGATCTCTCGGATCAGCAGGTTGATTGGCCCGTAGACGTCGTTGGTCTGGATGTTGCGAACAATTGTGTTGAGGAGGGTACGAATCTCCTGGTGGTCCGTCGGAGCCAACGTCCCCTTCTTCTCCACTAGAAAACATCACACGCAGCATCAGAAAGACGGTTATTCGAATCCTTTTAGTAAGAAACCTCAAGTCTGGCCAACAGTGACATTGTATCCAAAGAGGTAGAATGACTATTTTTATTATTATGTCATTTTCTTGACACAATTTCAGCTAATGTTAAATCCATTACAGCATGCCCTTCCTGAAACATTCATATTTAGCTCAATTTGCAATACCTCTGCACACTTCCTTTAGGACATTGAAAATACTTTTTGTCTTTGTCTCCCCCTAGTGGTAGAGAGGATTTCTACAAATAAAAATACATCAAGCCATCTGAAATTCACATTCGCAAATTTTTCACATAGTGGCAGTAAAAGTGTATAACTTTTTTATTTTTTATTTTTAATGGTGGGACCGCTAAAATAATGGCTAATACAGGAGGACACTCACGCAAAGTCCTCCAGAGCAGGTAGAGGGGCTCTCCATGTTCCTGGTGCAGGTTAATGTTGTCCCACAGGAGCTGGACGTATACCTGCTTACTGTCCTGGGACAGTGACGTCAGGGGCAGCTGCAAACATAGAACGTTTAGTTATATTCCTGCCAAAGAGACCACAAAGGAAACATAGGACAGGCTGAGTCACTTGCTTGAGACAGAATGAGTTCCCTGGCAAAGAGTGAATGACAAATAAGTAAATACGAAGAAAAGCCATAACAAAAGAGACAGAAAGAATAAGGATAGATGACACGTTAAGTCTTTAACCTGTACTCCTTTGTTGCAGTGTTCCGAGGTAAGGATGAGACCAGGTAGGTGCGTGTGCAGGTCCAGGCGACGGAAATACCAAACCAGGTTCCAGAAGATGATGGGGTGCTGGCTGAGGAACTTGTGGGTGTAGATTACCTGGTTGGACATGACGGAGTAGCTGAGTAGCTGCGTGACAGACGTTTTCTATAAAGCAGACTGTGAGATTGTGTGTGCGTCTGCTCATGCTCGAGACACTGGAGATAACAAAAGCTCCTGCCATAGCTGGGCCAAAGTGTCCTGGGGAAGGCCAGGCTTACTGAGGGTACAGTGGCATCTTTGTATGTGCGTTTGTGTGTGTGTGTGTGTGTGTACCTGATCTCCCTCGTTCTCCAACAGGGTCTCCAGCTCCTTGCGCAGCACCAAGGGGCTGAGGTACGGTACGGACACAGGCTTGGGGTTCGGCCGTTTAGTCCCCATGCCATCCTGACAAAACACGCACAATCATCATTTTCACTCACTGCAGCTACAGCAGTAACAGCAACACTTAAAACACAATGGGGTTAGTGTTGTGACGGACGGTAGCACTGACCGACACCTCCTGCAGGCTGCAGGGCAGGCTGGTGGTGGAGACGCCATGTCCAGGTCTCTGGGAGTAGTCCAGGCTCTGCAGCGGGCCGCCGACACTGTTGCTGCGCGTCAGTGACGTCCCGCTGCATCGCTGCTGCTTCCCCGCTGCCTCATGCTCCAGGAGACCAAGGGGGTCCGACTGCGCCGGCTCTGGAATCAGACTGGAAACGCAACAGACAGAGAGGGCTCAGGAAGAGATGGTGCTACAAGAATCTGGGCTAGTATTCCCTTGCGTAGCTCAGCTTGCTTTGGGTGTTTCACATGAAGTCGCTTGGTGTGTACCTCTTATGTGTTCCAGGCAGATTATCTGACGTCTCCCTTGGTTCCTCTTCAGGGAAAGAGATAAGGTCAGGGGTCTTAATATCAGCTGAGCTGCTGGCTGTGGGCTGGGTACTGTAGCTGTGGATACTGTCTCCTGAGGCACTGGGATTCATGTAGAACCTGAGAAAAAAAAAAAAAAAAAAAAAAAAGAAAATCACAGAATAGTCAGTTTGCCTTTGTAAGGAACTACGTTTTTTAAGCTTGCACTGCAAGAAGAAGTTTGTATGTTCCTCTCTCAGTTTTATAATTCACCTAGCCTAGAAATCTAGACCCAGCCTAGCGGCAGCAAATGTAATTTGCAGCCAGGGTCAGTCTGGCAACTCTCCGTTGGCTTGCAAGCTAGAAAAACCAAATTCCACCCCCTCGGATTGAGCCCTGCCAATGGTCAGTTCCCAGACCCAACATCTAGATGTGGGTCTGGCTTGTCACGCTATAATTCACCCTAACATTACTTCATTACAAAAATAAGGACACGTGGAGAAGTGAATTCTAAGACGACAGATTCTTACCCGGTCGCTGTGCGCAAGTCATGAAACTCGACGTGCAACAAGGGAAGAAAGGCTGTGCGACAGAAAGGACAGTTGGTATTCAGGTTGGAGTCGTCAGCTGTCCAGCCCGCCATTATCTCTTCGTCGTACACCAGGGCTTCACAGGAGCGGCACTGGGAGCAGCTGGACATCAGCACCTGTCAGCAGGGAAAACATGGCCAACCAGTTAGGAGCTGTTCCAGTGTTCGTGTTGGCAGTGAGAGCACAGCAGCAGCAGCAGCAGCAGCGGCAAAGGGCTTGTTTGTGTGTGTATGTACAGTATGTCTGACCTCCAGTGCACAGTTCTGGTAAATGCTGGAGGAGGAAGCGTGATGTGAGGAGCTTTGCTCAGAGTCTGGACCCCTGCCTGCTCGTCCTGGGGTCGGATCTACAGATTCAAAAAAAAAAAAAAAAAAAAAAAAAAAAAAAAAAAAAGAATTCTTTGAAAACTCAATTCATAGGACAACTAACCTCATTAGGCCATTCTCTTCCGTTTCCCCTCACATATTTGTCCGACAGAATGAGGGCTTACGTGTCTGGTGGGTCCCTCGGCCTGTGTCACTGCTGCCACTGCTGCTGCCCAGGCTGGTGCAGCTCTGGTTGAGGCCGTTGGCCACCAAGCCTGGGATGACCCCTCTCTCAGGGCTGTCATCTATGTCATGTGCAGCCAGCATGTGCTCATCCAGATGGGACGGGAAGCCGCCACCGCCCTGAGCTTGTTCATCCTGCAGAGTAAAGTTAGATGGTAGAGGGTTGCTCGGAATCATCAACTCTTCGACCAGAATTGATAGGATTATTAATAATAATACCTTTACTTTTATATACCACTTTTCAAAACAAAGTTACAGAGTGCTTAACAAGACAATAGCATAGCAGACCAACAATGATGAAAAACTATTTAAAACATTAAAAAGCAAGCATACGAAGCAACACAAGAGAATAAGTATACTATAGAACAATAAAAACTAATTAAAATAATCGAAAGAAGGTTAAGAGAATGCCATTACATATAAAATAGGTTTTAACAGATAAAAGTACCTTCAGGCCACAGACCCTGTGAAAGAGCACTTATAAAGACGCGTTTTAAAAAAAAAGGGATTTAAAAGAGGATAAGGAGCTTGACAGTCTGATCACCTCAGGGAGAGAGTTCTAGAGGGTGGGGGCCTTAACAGAACAGCCTGGTCACCCTTGGTCCTCAGCCTAGACCGCGGAACAGCTAGCAGAGCCTTGGCTGAGGACCTCAGGTCGCGACCGGGCTCGTAAGGTATCAGAAGATCTGAGATATACTCAGGTGCAAGTCTGGAGCGGGCCTTCAAAGTTATCAGTAATAGCTTCAAATCAATTCAAAAATGTACCGGTAGCCAATGGAGAGAAGCTAAAATTGTATTAGTTAATAAAGCTAATGAAATAGAAGTAAAAACAATTTCCAGTTTAAAATAACAGGTTTCCTTTAATAACACTAACCTCGTCATCGGAGTAGGAGTAAGCTGAAGCAACTGCTCCCCACACTTTGCTGGCTACATTTGCCGCCTGTTTCATGCTTGACTTAAACACATCGATTTTAGGTCCCGACAAGAGGGTGTCCATCTTGATGCCTGAAATGGAGTTGATGACTGAGCCCAACGACCCTCCCTGGGAGGACTTGACCAGCGCCGTCAGTGAGGACGATCTAATACCCGGGCTACCCACGGCGCTGCCGGGGGTCTTTGTCTTTGCTGCAAAAGTCTTAGAGCGAGTAACAGTGGTGGGGCTGCGTTTGGGCGTATCGCCTGGGGAGCCAGCTGGAGTTTTTACAGGAGGCACGGGGAGGCTAGACCTGCGTTCCAGAGACAGTTTGGGCTGTGGGGAGTCAGTGGAGTCTCCCTGGGCCTGCTGGAGCTCCATGCTGGAGGACTTCACACCCAGGGGGCTTCTCAGGCTCATGTACAGTTCGATCTCCTCGGCCAGGTTGCGGGACACCACAGCGGGCACGGAGCGTGGTGGCTCCTGGCTGGTAACCGAGGCTGACTCTTCGCTCTCAGTCACCAGGAGGGAAAGTGGGTCGGCACCCACCTTCACGTCCGCCCTCTCCAGGGTCGGCCCGCGCAACCCAGAGTCCTCCTCGTTTGTTTCAGTGTGCTTCCTTTCTCGTTTCTCCATTTTTAACTCAGTCCTTTCTACCTTTTCATCACCTCCCTTCTTTTCTTCTGGCGCTCCTGGCTCCTCTTCCTCTGGCAGCTTCACCAGCGTCAAGCCCCGATCATCTTCAGGCTCTTCCTGCAGGTCTTTAAAAAGGGCTTTGGGCACACTGTTAGGGGGTGGACTTTGGCCTGCACAGAGCGCTGCAGCCAGGATACGGGCATCGGCACCCATCTGACTGGCCATGTGGTCCACGCCTTTCTCTAGGAGCATCCCAGCACGGGTTTCAACGCTGAAGCTACAGCTGCGTTCAGCAAAGGATTTCTGCCGCTGCTGTTGAGGCAGGTTAGCTACATCTCCTGATGGCAGCGAGGCATCATCGTCAGGGAGCGACACATTATCAGTCTTGCTGTGTCTCCTGAACAGCTTCCCTGTACCTGCAAAATGTGTACAGTTATAATCAGAGTTGTCCTTTTCAATTTATGGTTGCAATAATCAAACTTAAATTTATATGTAAAACAAAAGAATCTATCCATCATGAAAAGTCATAGGAGTGGCAAAATCCCATCCAAATTTCTGATTGCACTCTAAAACCATTCAAAAAATTTTTTTTTTTTTTTTTTTTTTTTTTTTTTTTAAATTGAACTTAAAGGCCTTATCTTTCTCCTCACCTGTTTCCCTGCCACCATCAAAGCTCCCTGTGGACAGCTTCACAATACTGGGGACAGACGGGAGCCCATCGACAGGACTGGAGGGCTCTGCTAGTGCTACAACACTGTCCACCGAGCTAGCAATGTCACCTCCTTGTTAGAAAAGTACATAGTCAATTGACCAACATTAATGTGTGATGAGGAAATGGGGTATTTGTGGCACACATAACCTTTAAATTCAGAACTAGAACTGGAATGGAAGTAGCTTTTTGTTACCATTATGCTGTGCTTTGGAATTGTTTCTCTCTTCCACGGAAAGGACAGCTGTATGTGAAGGCTCTGCCAGCACCTGGTGTAACTCATCCTTGGAGCCGTAGCCTTGATCAGACTGCCTTCCTGTGGATCACCAAATCACACAAACTGTACAACTATGGCCACTGGTGTCGCAGTAGGGCTGGGCGATATGGCCCATTTTTTAAATTCGATTTCCGATTTTTTTCCAATTTCCCCCTACTGAAGTACTTGCGGCTGGGTAGCTCATATCTGGGATCGAAGGTTTTAATCAAATGAATAAACCCCGTCTTCTCCATGGTATATATGGGTACCATGTCTTTGGCTATGTGCAAAGCGACCGCTTCGGTGATTGTTCTCCACCGTGCCCCTTTCCTGTCATATGTGGTGCCTTGTGCAAAGGATTCGGCTACAGTTAGCTGTTTTTTAGCTAAGGTTTGTTGGTCACTGCGGATTTGTTCGTCTCGGAGAGACTGGCATTTTTCATATTCGGCTGGATGTCTCCGTTTCAGGTGTTGGAATAGGTTTGTGGTGCTGCTGCCTTTGACTGCGATGGGCTTTAGGCAAATTGTTGCAGCGTGGGGTCTCTTGCTCCACGTCTGTCGCAGCAAACCCATACCAGTTCCAAACAACAGATGATTTTATTCCTTTCTTGGGAACAAACTTCCCAATCTCACCGGTAGCCATGTTGTCACTTGCTGTTGCTGTTTTGTGTGTTATGATGTTGTTGTTGTCGCTTGCCAAACTCATAGACAGTTTGGCCATACTGCTATGTGAAACTAACGCTACGGAAGCTCCGGGGAGCCAAAAATGCTAGCCTCGCGAGACCGTCCCAGATGGATATGCCGAGCAAATGCAAAGCAATCCATCTGGCGGAGTCAGGTAAAAAAAATGTGCCATTACACAATAACTTGATTTACTTATTTTTTAAATCGCCCGCAACAAAAAATTTGAATTAATTAATTAATTAATTAATTAACTCCAGATCTCAGCAATGGTCAGAGTTTCAAATCCATATCAGCAAACGTCATTTCTGACCCTCAGGGTGTAGAGCTTTATACTTAAGAGGATGAGTACCTGTGCTACAGCTGTTGTCGGTTGTGTCTTCCGTGCCGGTGCTGTGCGCAAACAGGTTGTGTTCGTCGCCGTTGACCTCACTTGAGCTGTCGGCACTTCCATGACTCAAACGGTCAGAGTCGGTGACTGCTGACCCACCTATTGTTGCAGACAGAAGGACACAGAAAGAAGAAAAGTGGGTGAGAAACAAGGAAACAGTGTTTAAGTGTCTCCCATTAGCCAGCCCTATCATCACTGTGTATTCCACTCCCACCTGTGGCACTAAGTGTGGGGCTCTTCTTGGAAGATGTTCGGTCTGGAGCGTGCTTGAACTGGGTCACTCCACGAAGCACGTTACGAAGCTTGGTCCACATAAAGAGGCCACTGCGGTTCCTGCTCGGCCACGGGCTCTCTAAGACGGCCTGCAGAGGGAACAGACTGAAGGATGAGGACATGCGTAGGCAGAAGGTAAGTCTTCAAATTGCTGCTGCTGTCGGTTGCACTACTTTCAGTCCTTTGTGCTACAGTAGAGATATGTTTAAGCAATGTGAAAGGCTGTATGTGACCTTGTTGTAGTATCCATATGTGATGGCGTTCGGATGTACTCCGGCTTTCTTCATCTCAACCAGGACTCGCACAGCCATGACAGGAAGACCCCACAAACCGCAGAGCTGCATCACCACTCTGTAACACACCTGGAAGCCAGAGAGAGATAAAAAAATAAAAAAAAAACTAAACATGACGCATTCATTAATCTTGGATTAGAAAAAGGTATTAACAATAATAAAAGTAGTATCACACAATGAGACAAACAAGTCTAGACATGAAGAAATATGAAAAAAACTTGAGTAGAATCACATAAATGTAGTAGTAAAATCTCACTGTACCTCATCCAGCACCTCCACCTCAGTGGTCCTCATCTTCAGGAGGACGTTGTACGCCTGCTGCATGGCACGGCTTTTAGACTTGGAGAGTCGCACGGCTGCCGGTAGGCAGATAAACCACAGGCTGTAGCAGTGACTGAACAGACACCTGGCCCACTCCGGAGGACTGGAGTAGAAGCGCTTAGCCATCTTGTATGCTAGCTTGATCTCCTGTTGGATCAGGCAGACATTTAAAGATTATTTTTTGGGCATTTTTAGGCCTTCACTGTTGACAGGGCAGCCTAGAAATTAAAAGGGCCGCAGGTCGGAACCCAAACCCGCAGCCGCCGCTTCGAAGAGCAAGCCTCCGCACGTGGGCGCATGCTCCACCAGGTGAGCTACCCTGGCGCCCAGGATCAGGCAGACGTTTAAAGCACGAATGGATTAAGAGGTTGATGAGGACGGAGGATAAAGTGTCTGATTTTTAGACACAGGTTAGGGTTACAACAACATCTGGTCCTTTTAGGCATGTGTGTTCCAGTAACAGGGTGTTGCTGCTACTTCTGCGGAGCGTGACTGCGTGAATCTGTACACACCTGCTTCGTCCTCTTCGCCAGCAGTGCAGGGCTGCTGGACACGCTGGCCCCGGCTGTTCTGCTGCTGAGTGCTGGGAGTAACTCCCGAGGACGGTCAAACAGCTCCATCTGCAGCCTGGGGAAACCTTTGTAGCTGGAGGATGAAAAATAGGATTGTTGCAAGGTCACTTGCTCCCGACTTTTTCGGTTTTGTCGTCAATCTTTTTCGGTTTAAAAAAAAGTCATAATAAACTGCGGTTAAAAGACTTACATGTATCTGGGGGCAGGTTCAGTTCCATCGCCAACTGGAGGTTCAGCGGGCATGACAAAAACAGTGTGTTCGCTCTTCTGGGACTCGTCCAGCTCCAACAGCCTCGTGTCCTCAGATGACTCCCCTTCAACCTGCAGTGAGGATAGCATCCAGAGCCTTAGCGATACTAACAGCTATGATTTGAGTTTTACAAAAAAAACACACTCTGTAGGTAATTTCCTGTCTGATGGCAGAAAGTAAACAATAGGGGCATATTGCAATCTGTCATACTTTTCCAATTAGGCAGTACAACATTCTTATTTGATTGTTGATTTAAGGATAGAAGAAAAGAAGGGAATGTCCAATGGGTCAATTTAACTGCCTTTTAATGTTAGTCACAAACATGAGGAACATGCGATTACAGTGTAAGCCTAGTATTACCTTGGTGCCCTTGTCGGTGATTTTATCAGAGGGAAAAAGCTGCAAGAAGAGGAAAGAAAGCAAAGGGACCAGAATGAATCAGAGGAAACTTTGACTTCCTTGCTCACCCAGTGGACACATGTTATTTTGCCAATAAAACATAAAACAAAAGGCCTTTACATGGAAAGAAACTTCCGGTGGAAAGGAAATCCAAAACCCCATAAAATCAGTGTGCGGCGTGTACATATCTGAGACCTGCCTGACGCTGGTTTGGTAATCACTTCAGTGTTTCCTTTAGGATTTTTTTTAGCAGTGGGGGCAGGTCTGAACAACCCCCGGCCGCAAAATGTTTTACGTATGATACAGAACTGACACTGATTATTTTCCTCACGAAGTGTAATGTTTATTGCACACATGAACCATGACAAAACAAATTGGCAGTACCAAACCTAGATTTGTTTTTGGCACCTATAGCACATTGCGCTACACCACAAGCCTGTAAACCTAGAGGCTTCAATGAATAGAGAAAATAAAATACATACTGGCCATTTAAGTACAGTAGGCTACCAAAAATAGTGACATATAAACACAGTGAACTAAATATGGCCCTGATACAGGCTCTATCTGAACTCCTTGAACATGTCTTAACATAATTAAAATATGTCAATGTCAAATGCTTTCAATAAATTAATTGAAGGAGAAAAAAAAAAAAATCTAAGTCATTTAAAAATTAAATCGCGAACAGGGGTGAATCGAGATCGCGATTTTATCACGATTTATCGTGCAGGCGTAATTCACACACAATGACGCATATTTTCAGTTGTGATTGAACTGTATTTTTTGAGGAACTATAGGGCACTTAACATCTACAACAGGTCTGCACTTAGAACGGACACACCGCGGTGACGTTTTCGGTGGAGCTGTTCGTTTAATAGTCAACTCGGAAGAAAGTGAACGTTTTGACAATAAACTAAATCAACACAACAATATGTGGACGGGCCCAATAACCTCTGAATAGTTCTACTTGTTGTTAAATTGCAATGTGAGCAACCACGACTACATGTTTTGTACAGTCCTATTTCTGATACCGTGGTGGCAGAAATTCTGCCATGGTAGGCCGCCACTACAGAATCAACATAGAGGAAACACTGCACCTTCTCGACACAGTCGTCAAAAAAGGCCAGGCCAGTGTCCTTGTCACTGACAAAGGTGCACTCCTCAATGAAGCGTATGAAGATCTGGGTCTTGGTGAGCTGGGAGTAGAACTTCTGGTGGGCTCGGTCTCTGCTTTTGAGAAACCCTGCAGGAAGGACAGATTGGGGTATCACTTCTTTAGTTTAACTGAAAGCCACATTTCAAAATTCACATTTCCACAATCATTCTTGTATTGACTTCAGGGAGAAATACATCAGGTTTTAATGTATTTTCATCCCTCTTCAAAAAACTAATGTGTAGCTTTTAAGACAAAAGTGGTCAAATATGCTGCGTTACAAGCCCTTTCCATCACTCTCTGTATCTAAAATTGATCTCCAACAGGGACGGTAAATGGAAATGAGGACCATTTCCCAACAACAAGTCTTTTCACAGCCAATGAGAAAGGCAATCGATTCGTAAAAACACTTTGGTTGAGTGATAGTTGAGATGCTCCTTGAAATAGAAATGCCAATACCATTAGGTGAAGCTATCTAAATTAAGGCTGTAAATGATGCATAGGTAACAAAAGCCAGGAAGCTATCAACACATCCAGGTTCTGCTGCGTATAAACAAAACCATTATCTACATGTCATTATGGTTTTACACATCATCCGCATGATTTTCATTGCTACAAGACAACTTAAACCCCCGCTGGTTTCCACACATTTGAAAAGAGAGCCGTCAATCCCTTGTTTACCTTGCAGGTCGTAGAGGGAGTCTGCGGCCGTGGCCTTTTCGGAGGGCGCCTGGGTGATGGGTTTGAGGTAGGAGCGGTAGCCCTTCAGGATGGAGGCCATGAAGCGAAGGAAGGCCTCCTGGATTTCCATCTCCACGGCTGTCCTCTTCTTGTGCCAGGTGAAGTCTGCCTCGATGGGGGTCATGTCCACTGCGGAGTTCTCCTGTGCTGCTTGACGTACTGAAAAAACTAAAAACGCACAACAAATTACGAGGTTAATTTGAACAGTTTTTTTTGGGGGGCGGGGGGCTCTATTTATCTTTCACTTGCTTATTTTATGGTTTTAAACTCCTTCATGTCCCACTTGTTTTGGTCATGGCACACATTTAGTTATTTATCTATTCCTACACTCAAGACGATGAAGATAATGTTACGAAAAAAGAAGCAAGATGGGTGTGAAGTAACTTGTTTAGCATTAACTTGCTGGCTAAAATGCTATAAAAAACGGACTTCTACGAATGTGCTTTTATCGTTCAACTAGCTTAACTTACCTTACTTTACCTGATGATGCTCTTATGTTTTATTCCTTTATGTTGTAATTGTTTTGCATTTGAATAAGTTGTTTTAAGTGGTCCATTTACATTGGGTTTTTGTAAAGCACTTTGTAAACTATAAAAGTTTATGATTATTTCTTTTTACACTCATTTTAATGATTTGACTAACAATATACTATCTACATTTTGTCAGTTTTGGGGCTCCATATATAACGACATGGGGTGGATAATGATAATCTAACGCATAGCCAAAGATTTTTTTCAGCTGTGATACAGATTCAGCTCTATTTTGGTCCAAGTTTGTGGTGGTTGTTGTATTTAACTAAATTGTTCTTGAGATTTCATCCATTCCCAGTAAATTCATCTTCATCTTTTGAGAAACAAGTCATTCTCTAAAGTGAGGTTGTGCTACAAGAGGAGGTGAGATGCTGTGTGTACCCGTGGCCAGCTGGTGGTGCAAGTTGCTCAGGGAGTTAACCAGACTCTTGCAGGGCTTCTTTGGGAGGTTCTTCCAGTTGCTGTGTCTCTTTTCATCAGAACTGTAACACACAATACCACAAAGGCAGTTAGCTGAAAGTAAAAGGAGAGCTGCACAAAACTAATCTGCTATGTGCTCCTGCTTGTTACTGCAATAGTGGAGATGGTTCCACAATAGGAGAGCTGTAAATACACAGTACGAAGCAGGCAGCGATGTGGGTTTAGTATTAAAGCACAGCATACAGGTAGATAGTGTTGGTGTCCAGATCCACACAGACAACATCTGGCGGGGGGTCGTAAAGGTCAAAGTAGCGGGAGTCCACGCCCACTATGAATGGACAGGGAGCGTTGAGGACGCCTGCTAGAGAGAGCGGGCACAGGGGGATGTAGGGACACTGCCACTGGAAGGGGAAGATCATCTGAAGAGAGACCAGAGAGAGGCACGATTACTACAACCAGGCTGACAATGAACAGGAGTTTCACATCACAGCCTCTGAAGGTAGAAACATTTAAAGTGCCACCATTATACCAAAATCTTCCCGTATGTTCTTAAAAAGGCTCCACTTGAGTTTAAAAAAGAAAAAGAAGAAAAAAAACCTAAACCAAACTTCAGAATTAAATGTGGGCAATTAGGACACATTTTAGGGCATACAATTTGATTCTTTATCATCGCAACTGATTTATTGTGAGACTTCAAATGCATTCGAGGGACTTTTGAGGATTGTGACATCCTGTGTATTCAAAGAGACATGGTTGGTTAAGTTTAATTAAATTCAAGGAGCTGCAGAATCAACAACAAAGCTCAGTGAAAAATAAGTCAAAAGGTCAAATACCTGGAGGAGCGGCAATATATATTTTTTAATATTAACTATGATGTTGATTTGGAAATGGCGGCCCGCCACGCCAAAATATCTGCTGCCAGGGTATCAGAAATAGGCAGACGCACAATGTTGTTGCGGTTGCCTTTTAAATGAGCCTGCCTGTTGGAAAGCCTGTCCACGCCCCCCGCAGGTTGACGGCGATGTGGCACTGCGCTTTGATGTCTGTTTTTAGAGAGGCAGCGGACTTTAAATTATTCCTTTTCTTCATTCTGTCTGGTTTGTGCCTTCGTGAGGAAAACGTGAGTATTGTACATGTGGAGTGTGTTGTGCGACACCATACAGGACAAATATATCTGAATGGTTTCACCATTTAGATCGAAGTTATGGCAGGAGTTGTCATGAAAGCCTTATTTTCCTTTCTCCACGGCACACTCGTTAAGAGTCTACTTAGCTAATCAGCCGTTAATATGTGATAACGCTGCTTTATATCACACTCTGTGTGTGCTCTGAGTGTTCATCTGTTATCTGTTTGTGTTGCAGTGAAGAGTGTCATTTCCGTTTCAAACGTAAAACATTTGGCGGCGGTGGATGTTGTTCGGACAGACCTGCCCCCACTGCTAAAAAAAATCCTAAAGGAAAACACTCCACTGACTTTGAGATATAATGGTGGAGTGATGATAGGTATGACTATATAACTATAATGTTAGAAAGTGCATCTTCATGGCATTTCAATCTTTGTCATCTCCAATTCACTTTGAGGACTGTCAATTTATTTTTGAATAGTTATAATGAATTTTGGAATAAATAAATTCTCTGTACCATCTATTATGTGTGCATGTTGTGAGTGGCACATGACTAGGATGATCACTATGACTTGTGTAATTGTCTGTCTGAAGAAATGTAAACTCTGGATGACATAATGCATGTAAAACTGATCACGTTACTGTTGAACATCTAAAACATGTTTCTCCAAAAAACGCTTCCTCTTCTCACGGCTCGTTTTACTGTTACACCCCATTCTACCAGACTGTATATGAGTCTATACTATGAGTAAAGCAAGTCAACTGAATAGTCTTAATTATGTATATTATGTATTTAATGTAACATCTGTTTTAATATTTAAATCCTAAGCCGATCAAAACGCAGCAGATGTTGCCAGCAATACTACTGAAGAGGTTTGAGTATGGCTTGCATGGTGGAGCATTACTCACAGCCACCACAGCCTCGGCCACTCCGGTGAGCACAGCGGGCCGGAGCGAGTGCAGCAGGATCTTGCTCTCCAGCAGGACAAAGTGCAGCAGTGTGGCACAGTTCTCTGAGCCCAGATTCATCAGCAGAGTGCCGTAGTCGGCCCCGCTGAAAGGGAGGGAGAGCACACAGGAGATGAGTGAGTTGATGAGTTTGGGCAGAAGACGGAACACAAAACGGAAAGCAAAGGGAGAGGAGATATAAGGGATGGAGCAAGTGTGAAAAGAAGAGCTGATGGAGTAAAAGGCTTTATAGCCGGGTTTGTAACTAGAGACAGACACAAGTCGGGTTAGGGTGAAAACAAAAAGGTAATTCTAAACTTCTCCAAACAATGGTAGACAATGAAGATCCCAGAAGCAAAACATTAGGTTGAGTGCCATTTTAAACTTTTTTTGTAACAGTTTGAATTATTGGTGTTTTTATATCAACACCGAGATCTCTGGGCTACACAAATCACACCGAAAAACACTATCACCTTACAACAAGATACAACCCTGCATGTCATACTCGCTTTGTTAAGCTCATAATGGAAACCATGGAAACCATGTTGAGACTCAGGCTTTGATTCAATTTGACAGACATTTCTAAGGACCCACAGTAGTTTCTAATGAGGTTAAGACAATATGGCCATTAGGTTTCATTTAGTCAGTGTTGCCAAGAGACTTGATCTATTTGCTGATGCGGTTTTCCTGTGTTTACATATTCTGCCACGTTGTTGCTAACATGACCATTTTGATTCTTTGAAATTGTGACTGTAACAGCAGTGAGTCACATTAAAGTTGAATGCTAATTTGCGTTGGTTTAACAATCTGACAATCACCATTTTTGTGGGTTTTCAACATAAGGCAGCACGCAGAGGCACAAAGAAGCCAGACAGCCACTGCTTGAATTGCACACATTGAATGCAAACATGGCAAAATGATGCAACATAGTAGTGGAAAAAGTGTCAAATATGATGACGCCTGAGGCTGTTTCCAGTGTAAGGATTTGACCTGGAAAAAAACTAACATGAATGAATGCGTTATGCTTTTTCTTTCAGCCTGATCAGCTTCATTTAGACAAAAGCACACAATTTGTACTGAAGGACAAATACATTTAGCTTAAAATGGGAACAAAACTGTAAAGTACCACCCCAAATGATTTTAACAAAGTAACTGTACATATTATTTTGTTGTGAAACTATGACGTTAAGCATTGCAAAGCTCGTTGTACCTGAGGGGTAAGGGTGTACACACAGGCTGGGAGAGGATCAAGGTGTCATGTGCCGAGAGCTGAAAGGAAACATTTTATAATGTGAATATAAGGAACTACAAAAACAAAAGTATACATGTTAAAGTATATTTTTGATTGAATTATTACAAAATGTTAAGAAGAAGAAGAAGAAAAAAAAACATTTCACCTGGACCAATATTCTTGGCCTTTGAGGAGAAGGAAATGACACATTGTGCATGAAGTGTGAGATGTGCCTATTCAGAGAAATACACAAAATGTGGTCATATGTCGTCAAACAATGTTCAAACATATGCAGCAACTACGTTCCACCTATCATAATGTGAACTTTGAGATGTGCACAGTGCTCAGCATTAATGTCCCCAACAAATGATATAAAAATGTCAATCGTTGCAGGCAGATTCTTACTTTTCAATAGGCAGCGGGTGTGGGCCTGAGACGGAGAGCTTGTAGAGGAACATCAGGAACTTGAGGAAGGACTCAAAGAATGGCCAGCGGGAGAGCAGGCAGATGCATTTATTGGTGTTCACAGGACGGTTGGGGATCACCTTCTTCTCCACCGTGGTGAGCAGGCCCAGCTGGATCTTCTGCTTCTCGCTCAACTGATCCACCGGATGTGGCTCGTAGAACTGGATGGCTGCTCCATACACCTGGAACAAAATGGACCAATTCCTTTAGTACCGTTTTGGCTTCCTAGCCAGTTTAACCTTGAAGGAAATCTTTTCGACTGTAGCCCTCGTTTTTATTTTTTTCATCAATGCCAGCTTGCTCTTGGTTGCTGCATCTCACCTTTTCACCGGAAGAGATGGTTAAGACGAACGTGGAGAAGACGGGCAGAGGATCAGGTGTGTTTGGTGCCCAACACTCGATCTTAGCACCCATGGGTAAACAAAACAGAGGGACAGATTCTGACAGAGGAAATGACTCGTAGTCTTCTTCTGGGTAACGAAAGATGAGACCTGGAAACAAAGAATACAAACAAATAATAGTTATGTACCCAAGTGTCGTTATGACGTAGTAGTGTTAAACAAAATACATCCAAAAGTTTGACAATTTATATAATAACTCAAACTTCCAGACAGGCTACAAGTATGGCTTTATTTCTCTGCAAGGATTAAACAAAAGAGGCATTAAGAAAAGGGAGAGCAATGTTTTTTAATTGTGATGAAAAGTAGTATATTCTGGTTTCTTTTTTTTCTTTTTTTTAAAGGAAAAAACTGTTCTGCTTCACAGTGTAACTTGTTTGATGAGATTTCATTCTCACAAGACACACACATTCTTATGGGAACATGCCCATACACAAACAAGCCTGCAGTCACAATAATAATGGGCGTGGCAGGAAGTGCAGTTGTCTGAGATGAATAAACAGCCGCCTCACAGGAAAAAGGCCGGCCAAAAAGATAAAGCCAGCATGTGTGTCTCGTGGGTGTGTGTGTGTGTGTGTGTGTACACACATTCATATGAACATTTACTATATGCGTGTTACACAACGAATTGTTCCAAAGGCCAAGCTGTTGTGGAAGCATTCAGTCAGTGAAAATGTCACATAAACCGTTCAGAAATGCCAAATTCTGCTGTCTAGTGCAAGATCAGAAATACACTAAAGGTGCCGCTCGCCTAAAACAAAGACGTAACAGAGGCTGATTGCAATAGAAACACAAAGCTGCACCATTTCTAACGGCACTGCATTTATCATATCAAAACATTGCATCATTTAACAGAAAGACTAGTTCTTACTATTGCAAAACATTTTCAACACCAGAAGCCTATTTTCGCCAGGACAAAATAGATGACATTGTTAGAAAGAAAAGAAAAAAAAAAGAATACTCAACTCAAAATTATGAGGAAGTGGGTGAAAATTTTGAATTACTATATCATAACTCTGACTAAGCACCTCATAATGTTGATTTAGAAAGTAATAATGTTAACTTACCATCTTTTTCTGAATTTGTCTAACTTTACTTACTACTGACCATTTCATAATTTCACCTTAATTTAGGTCTTCTTATGTTGATCTTTTTAAATTCTTTTATTATGGCTTCTTGGCTTCAGACACAATATTCTACGTACTGCGAACTGTATACAGTTTTGCTTTAACTACTCGCTGTATCCTTTCTATACAATAGTGGCCTTAGAAACTCTTATTTTCACTCCACACCTTCATTTTCTTTTTACAAATTTAAAATAATAACTATTAATAAATACTCTATTATCTAACGTGCACAATAATAAAATCAGGGTAACTGCAGATCTCTGATGACACTGTGAGTTTCTAACATGGTAAACCATCAGAGACGTATACTCACCAGCTTTGTAACTGATGGAATTGGATGCAGAGACTGATTTCTTGTAGCACAGGAACACATTGGAGCCCCACTGAAAGGTTTAAAACAAATGTTCATGAAATGACTTATGATGCACAAGTGCTAGCTTAGGAATAGAAATCAGACTTACCATGCCACAGTTGAGGTTCTTGTCCACCTTGCAAAAGGTATGTGGTGGTATCTCGCCTTTGCTCGTGACAATAACGCAGATGTCGGTCACTGCGAGGGAGTTCTGAGGCTGGACGGGTGGCGCTCGGCGTAAGGTGATGAAGATGCGCTGCGAGGTGGCGGAGCTGTTGTTGACGTTGGCGCAGCGGCCGTACGGCGTGGCCTGAATGATCTCACAGCCCTGGATCAGACGCTCCTTACCCTCATACAGCACGCTGATGAATATAACAAACAGGACGTGTAGATATTAGCTTGGCCCTTAATGAAACGACCCATATTGCGTCTCCATCAAGAATCTTAATATATCATGTACAGCTGTCTTTAGCGGAATGAAAAAAGTGATCGAAATGGTGTGGAAATTAAGATGGCATCACAATGACTCATGCTCACACATCCTACAAAGCTCGCGTAGACAATGAAGTGGCTCAGAGAGTGCTGTCCTGGAATTTAGTTTTGCTGTCA
This sequence comes from Perca flavescens, assembly GCF_004354835.1. NCBI lineage: Eukaryota > Metazoa > Chordata > Actinopteri > Perciformes > Percidae > Perca > Perca flavescens. The sequence continues at coordinate 22,822,611 of NC_041349.1, forward strand.
GGCATGGCTTTCATTTCTTAAACAAGCCTCGCTGCCAACAGACACATAACTCACAATCTAATGACGCAACAGTTAACACTGCAGAACATAAGGACATTCAAGTTTGAAAGCTCCCAACCAATCAAGAGGATGAAATAGACATCAAGAAAGAAAGAAGACTGTAAAATTGAAAAATCCACCATTTCTGTAAGGTGCACAAGACAACAATGGACATATAGTAATAGACATTTTCTGCTGGCGTGGTTTTGCCAAAAGTGAAGTTGTCAACCACAAGCTGAGTAATGAGGTAAACACCCTCAAGCAAAGGCTTCCAGAGAATCCTCCAACAATATCAAAAGGAAAATATGCGTTCCTACTATGTCTAGTATATTTTTCATCAGCCATGGACCAAGTCATGCTTTCTGACAGTATGCAGACAATAGAATATTTGGGACAGTGACAAATACAACACTACAGTTTTTACATGTGCTGAAGTGGTTGATGTTTTTTTATAGACTATAAAGGTGTCCACCAACTCCTGAGGGAAATATCTGTCTCTTTAGCTGCCACATGCTTCGCTATACTAACTAGTCGCTGACTTTGTCCGTGTGCAGTTTTTTGCTGGGTAGGTAGTGTACAGTGGGTTCATCAGAACGTTCTTTTTGCTGAAAACAACAGTGATGAGAGATGTGAGACTCAAAACAGTAAAGTTGCAGGCACAAAGAAACAAAGAGCTGAAAAGCCACTGAAATGCTCCATAGAGCAGAGGGGAACCGCAGAGTCGGGTGATAATTATCTGTAGGTTCATCACTATGAGCGACTCCTAGTCATTTCATCTATTGTTAGTGTACAATTTGATTAATGCAGCTTTAAATAACATTATGTTCACAGAAAAAGACACACCTGAGCTCTCCCTTACGCAGACATGTGAAAGAAAACTTCAAGTATTCTTTAATTTCTCAAAAAACTATTTTATCCATATTAAATAATGTGCAAATCTGACAAACAAGTATGCATAATGCTGCCATATGAACATACAGATGCATATTCAGACTGATTTGGGGGAAAGTGCATTCTTGGGAGACAATAAGCAATATGCTGAAGTGAGGTTCCATGGTGAGATGAATCTCTGGTTCTGCTGTTTTACACAGTGGATCAAATGTACAAATGTACATGGTAAATTAATTAGTGGTATCTTTATGACCGATGTGAGTGATCATCTCCCTATATTCATAATTTATGAGAAACAATCTTATGATATTGTAGTACAAGATGAAATTACAACATTCATTCGAGATAAATCTATTAAGGCTTTAGAGGCCTATAGAGAAGATTTGAAAAAACAGAGTTGGGATAGAGTGTACACAGATAATGTAAATACTGCATATGAGGCTTTCATGGCAACATTAATTAGTCTATATGATAAAAATTGTAAAATAACCAAAGTAAATACTCTTATCAGGAAAAATACTGTTAACAACCCATGGATGACAAATGGACTGAAAAATGCCTGAAAGAAAAAAAAACTATTTGTACCGATTGTTCCTAAGATCAAGAACTAAAGATGCTGAAGATAGATATAAAAAATATAAAAACAAATTAGTGGGAATCATAAGAAAGCAAAAACTACTACTACTACTACTACACTAAATTGTTAGACAAAAATAAAAATAGTACAAAAGACACATGGAGCATTATAAATTCTGTTATGCAAAAAGGCAAGGTAAAAACGAAATTTCCAAATACGTTTACAAGGAATAATGTTGACATTTGTAATAAAACTGAAATTGTAAATGAATTTAATAATTACTTTGTAAATATTGGCCCTACTTTGTCACAACAAATTTTAGATGGAAACATCAATGGTGGAACAGTCCCAGACAATGTTAACAGTATTTTTCTAGAAAGTGTACAAGCGAGTGACATATTGACAATTGTCCAGAAGTGTGCCAACAAAAAATCAAATGATTATACTGATATGAATATGGCATTGATAAAGCAAATTATAGATGTAATTATTGAGCCTTTTACCTATATCTGTAATTTGTCATTTATTTCAGGGATATTTCCAGATTGTATGAAAAAAGTAATTCCATTGTTTAAAAAAGGAAATAAATCTGAATTCTCTAATTATAGACCAATATCATTACTTCCACAGTTCTCTAAAATTATGGAGAAGTTATTTGTGATTAGACTGAATAAATTTCTAAATTAATTTAAGATTTTAAGTAATAGCCAATATGGGTTTCGTCCTGATCACTCAACTGCTACAGCAATTATGGAACTAACTGAAGAAATCACCAATGCTATAGACAAAAAGCACTATTTAGTAAGTATCATTGTGGATCTTCAAAAAGCGTTTGATACGCTGGACCACAAGATATTGTTGCATAAATTATATAAATACGATATCAGAGGTGTGGCACACCAATGGGTTACCAGTTATTTAAAAAACAGAAGTCAGTTTGTTGAAATTGACAATATAAAATCAAAAAATTTTAATATAACTTGCGGGGTAACACAAGGATTGGTCTTAGGACCTATACTTTTTCTACTGTATGTAAATGACATTGTGTCTGTGTCACAGTTACTTAGGTGCATTCTGTTTGCGGACGATACCACTTTATTTTATTCAGGAAAAAATATAAAAGATGTCCTACAAATTGTAGAGAATGAATTTCAGAAAATTATGAAGTGGTTCAATGCTAATAGATTGTCCCTAAATATCAGCAAAACTAAATTTATGATATTTTGTAGTAAAGGGAAGTATGTTGAAACGTCATTGTTTATTAATGGATTAGAAATTGAAAGGGCAAATGCGATTAAGTTTCTAGGTATTATGATTGACGAACATTTGACATGGAAATCACATATTGATAATATCAAAGTAAAGGTATCCCAAATAGCAGCTGTGCTGTATAGAGTTAAAGATTCTCTAAATAAGAATGCATTGTTTTTGTTGTACAATTCATTGATTGTTCCATATCTGACTTATTGCATTGAAGTGTGGGGAAGTGCCTGCAAAACATACATTAATCCAATTATACTTTTACAGAAAAGAGTGATTAGAGTTATCAGTGGAAGTGGATACAGAGATCCAACTAATCCTTTATTCATACAACTAAAAACACTGAAATTTAATGAATTAGTAGAATATAACCTTCTAAAAACCATGTATAAAGCCCATCTGGAAAGTTTACCAAATAATTTGCAAAATAGATTATCTAAGAGGAAAAGTAGATATGAACTAAAAAGGTACTGAGGTTTTAAGAAAACCCAGGTTCCAATCGCCTGTAAAGGAAAAATGTGTCACAATCAAAAGGAGTCAGTTTGTGGAAGGGTCTTGATTGTAGAATTAAAACTTCAAAGTCCATCTATGTGTTTAAGAAGTGTGTTAAATTAGCAGGTCAAATTTATTGATGTATTTTGTGTTGATGTCGTAGAAAAAGAGACGGCTGCATGAGGCAGCTCAAATGACCTGGAACTGTAAATGATTTTGTGTTGATAAGGGGCAGATATTATAAGTTTTACTTCTTTCTGCTCCTTTTCATTCATGTTAAATGCTGTTGTTGCATTTGTTTTTAAATGAATGAAATAAATGAATAAATAAAATCAATGTGTGGTCATCTTCAGCACCACTGACTTTCTTCCTAAAGCTCTGGTTGCCCTTTGAAGCCTCGATGAGAAGCCCGTCTTTAATGGGTGATGTGATTCAGACATATTTTCCTGCCGACTCATTCAAATCCCAGACAGCAAGGCAAACTTTCATAATCAAGATTCTCATTACCAGCTTTGTACAATACAAACCCTTGAATGAAAATAATATATGAGTATTACTGGTCTCGGCTTCCTTATCACTCCTGCTGAGTATCACACAGCTAAAAGTTGCAGCCAGGAAAGCAATCAGTGTCCCACTGTGTTGATTTTTTTTTTGCATGACTGCAGGGCTTCTATGGCAGCATGCTCCAGGATCTCCCTTTCCATCTGGACAATACCATGTGGGAGGCCAAAAGCTGTGATTGCTGCCCTCTTTAAACTATTACAGAAAAACATTTTCTAATGTTGTGCAGACTACAGGGCAGCCATCGGGGATATAATAGTCCTGAAACACTCCGTTTCTTCTGAAAAGAATGCAGGACAAACCTAAAGAGGCCAGGAGAACAGTTGCCAGCAAATTCTCATTTAGGCAACAAAAACAGAGCCCTAATGGGCACAGTGAGTCGTGACGCTGTGGAGCCCCGGGCTGGGAATGCTGGCTTCACTGACAGCAGAGGTGGCAGAAGGAAGAATGAATGATTTACAGGTTGCACGTTTTTCCTTTATTTTTCCGGGAGATGAAGACTAGCAGGTGGAACAGAAAAAATAATGTGAAGGGAAGATACCGGTGTTGCAACGTGACCAAAAAATATTTACTGACGTTCTTTGTTGTAGCTCAACCAAAGAAGAACCATCAGGAAGGGAGCCATTGCTATATTGATATATACTGATTTGGTACTTCAACCTAGGGCTGGATGATATGGAGAAAATCAGATATCATAATATTTTTGACCAAATACCTCAATGTCGATGTTGTGACGATATTGCAGACACAATGTGACAATTGGTGCTTTAACAAAATATCTTCACAATGAGATTTTTGATAAATAATCATCAGTAATGTGGATATGATGAATAATGCAGCCTTTAAAACCAGGAAAAGACTAAACTTAAGCCATTTACGATATTATGATCTTAAATCTAAAACGAGGCCCGCTTGCCTGCTCCTATGGTAACGGTAATGTTAGCCGTTAGCAGGGTTAGCATGGCAGCGTTAGTCACGGTTAGCCAGGACCAGTCGGGATCACTTTACTGGCTGTGTCTCAATTGTTTTTGCGCGTAACCAACTCGGGTACTCTAGCTCTCAAAAATGTCTCTCAAGGTGAAATTAGCCAACTCAGCGTCAAACCTGTCTCCATCTTTCAAATACATCTCCAATATTCACCCCGGGTTTGTAACGTCTCTGGTCACACAACTGTTAGAAACACGGTTGTTGTTTTTGCACAGTACCTTTTGAAAAGATGCTTGGAAGTCTGGAATGTGTCTGGGGACACTAGCTAGTTGTTGCACTACGACCATTAATTGCACTTTATTATGTTGTTCTATGCTCTATTGCACATGTTGTGTATGTCTTGTTATGACATTTTGATATTTTTCAAATATTTTAATAAAGAAGTTCATGTTTCAAGTTAAAGTACAGGGAATCTTCTTTTTTTTTTTTACCGTGGTATCAAAATCGGCATCGAGAATTGTGTTATTTTACTGGTATTGGCACCGACTACTGAATTTTTGGTATCGTGACAGCCCTAATAACATCAATATATTGCACAGGTCTACTTCAACCTAAGAAAAAACAAACTATAAAGCAGCTTGACAATGACTATGAATCCTTGAATGTAAGTTTTCTTCCATTTTATCCACCCCATATGTCTGGTAGCATGCTAAGCAGGGTTGCGCAACCTCTAAAAGAAAACATCCCTTGACATCTGATCTTCTGTTTGTGACGGCTGCAGGGTTTCATAAGGGTTTTACGTTGTTCTACAGTTTTAAAGCTACAGTTAGCAGAAGGGACATGAATAACACGTGAAATTAACCAAATTCAGCACAGCGCAAGTGGAATACAGTCAATGTGTAGCAATTTTTATAGAGCAACACCAGCTTTAATGAAAATTTTGCAAGGGGATTCTTTCAGAGAGTGAGCACAGTGTCGTCTCATGTAACTGGAAACTCCAGTTTGTTAGTGGCATACACCAAAAGGCTTTGGACAAAGACTATTGGTACCGACACGTCAAGAACTAGTGGTGACAAAGGCCGACCGTGGCATCACCTGACGTCTCCTAGGTGACGCCACCTGTGTCTTGGCAAAAAAGTTGCACTTGAACACACCGCAAAGACTACAGTCGACAGCCAACTAGCACGAACGCTCTGCGCCTGCGTGAGAGGAAATAACTCTCCATGCCAGAATGAATGATGAGTGAAACATAGCATTGTTAACTTTTACTAATTTAGTCGTTTGCTTGCTCTCCTCACTTCCGTTTTGCTTCTTGTGCACTTATGCTTTTAACCTAAATTAGATGGATTCCTCTCACTGACGTCTCCAACACATGTTGAATTGGCCGGGAAAAAAAGCAGACCCAACTTGGACCGATCTCCTTGGTGTGTTGGCACATAAGGTATGTAAAGAACTGAAGTGCATCAGGCAATTGCATCATTGTTCTCAATAAGGCATAGTTAACACATACAAAGCACTGGGGATGTTTTTGGCTCCTCTGGGAATAAGTAAGAACAGTTGTAGCCTTACTCCGGATTTCCACAGGATGCAGAACGGCTGCGGACTGGCTCCAAAATTTTATTTTGAAAATCAACCGGATGTTTTATTTTGCTTCTGTGCTCGACTTCCTGTCCCGCACTATCTGCCGTGTGCTGAATTGCTGTGGAGCTCTCTGGCTTCTGGCAAAAATTGTCTGCGTGTCTGCTCCGGAGGGCTGCGGATCGCCGGAGCTGGGACACAGCCGTTATACAGTCAGTGGAAATACACACACTGACTTTAATGGAAACCTAATGACTCCGCCGCTGCCGTTTCGGAGCCGTTACGCAGCTGGTGGAGATTGGGGGTTAGGCTTACTGAACTGGAAGAAGTGAAACATGACGGAGTAACCTCTCTTATAAGATGATAGAAGAGAGCAATGGATAGGAGCCAAGAGGTGTGGCTGAGAGGGAGAACTCCGTGATGCAACATGGGTGAGTGAACGGAGTAGTCAACAACACACCTACTTCCTTTCACCTCTGATGGGTTGTTTTGTCATGCCATCAATGTTAAACTGAAAATGCCATGGGACATAAAAGGAAGACCAAAAATATTAGAAATACATTTCACTATAATACATCATAAAATATATTACTATATTACTACTGGGGATAAATAAAAGATTATCTTATCATAAAAGGTAGGAAGAGTGGTGTCTGCAAACTAGGCCTTTATAACAGCAGACATTTTGACCTGTCACAGTGATACAGCACACACAATACCAGGATCCTGTTACTAAAGCAGCTAAATGGAATTTACTCATTTTATAATTTACTGTGTCAATTTTTTTTCCATGAAAGACAATAATGAAAAGAATTTGCACGTTGTTTGGCTTATTTGAAGCTTGTGTACCTTTATGTGATTCTTGCTGTTCTTAGTTTGTACTTTAATGATTGAATGCATTGATTGGAAGTCGCTTTGGATAAAAGTGTCAGCTAAATAAATAAAATGTAATGCAAGTCAAAATATTTTGCGTGTGAAATTCCGTCGACATGGTGACTGGTGATTAGCCCTGCTGGAGGACACTTTGGGGATCTTTAATCATATCTGTAATTGCTGTAGTCATGCGCTTGATTGTTTTTTCCCCCTCAAAGTGTCTTCCTTCTTCCAACCTGTTTCCATCACAATAACGCAATGAGCCTCTGAATCTAATGTGGTAGTACAGAACAGCAGAAGAAAGGATTTAAGAGTTAACAGGCTAAATTAAAGCTAAATCCAGTATTAGCTCACTGACCAACTACACTACAATGTTGACTTTAACTTCTGCTGTCTGGATTAATGATTCAGACCAAGCCGTTATCAAAAACAGACTCTAAATTGGTTAATGAAGTTTTTGATGCACTCTTATGAAGAGTTTCAGTGGAATCCAGCTTCAGTAACTGATAAGTGAAGCCACTTATAATGAGTCTCTTTTTGTTGCAGGCATGTGAACATTCCAGATTACAAACACTGACATTTAAACAAACCGCTGACTCACCCAACGTCAATGAGAGGAGACTTCCCTCGACCCCTCTTGTAGCACAGAAACAGCTCGGGGCTCTTAAGACTGCCATGATTAAGGTTGGCTGGCTGGCCGCTGTAGGTGCTGTCGATGCAAGTGAAGCCCTCGGGCACGGTTTCTCCCGCCGACCTGTTAATGACGGCCAAGTCGGTGATGGGTGCTTTGGGCCCGCTGGACTTGGTCTCCGACAGGTCCTGCTCCAGGGGCGTGGACTTTTCTGTCAGCCCGGCCACCACAAAGTAGTCGGTCACACGGTGACCCTTGTCCTCGATCATGGCTGGACGTACCGGGAAGTAAGAAAATAGAGATGAGATACATTTGGAATGACATTCATATGGCATGCAGTCATTTTCTTTTGCCTAATAAACAATAACCCCTCCTGTACCACATTCGTAGAAGACATCAAGGTATTCTATTCTCAGCAGTGGTTAAACCCTTGCAAAGCAGTCTACTGCTTAACATTTGCTACATAATATACCGTATTTAGGCTATAGCCAAGGAGAACACTGCATGTTCGTGAAAGCTCTTGCATCTCACTATGGAACAGTGGAAAGGATTACACATGCAAGCATACACAGAATGTTAAGTAATACCGTGGCAAAGGCAATAATCGGATCCTTTAAGACTGAGGCACCACAACGAAGCAAACAAACTCGGGGAACACAGAGGGTAATGACAAACACTCTTGTCATTGTATATCACCGCACTGCTCCAACTATGTTGAGAGAGTTAAAGTTCTGGTGGCTACAGAGAGCCAAGGAAGAGCAGCCGGGCCCGGAGGAATGCTCAGAAATGCCACCGGGAGTGTAAATCAAGCAGACACCAAAGTCTATAAAACATGTGAAATATGGTCACTCGCGAGCGAGTGACCAGTATTCATAAATATGAAAAGTGACACCCAGTTTAACAGTTGGAGCTGCCAAAATCTGTCGCTTGTCATTTTTTGACTGAATATAGTATGTAAGGAATTTCTTTAAATTTTAAATGTTTGGTTTCTGTTTTCTAGTTCATGTTTGAGTCAGGACACCAAATCTAGCAGTTGACGACTCAGTTATCGGTTACATTGGAAATTGAGCTCTTATTTATGACATTAGGTTGCCCAGTTTCCATTAAGCATTTACAAGAAATCAAACTGCTGCTCATCATTTATACTCAGAAATCATCTTTCTGTGCATATAAAAAGCACTTGACTTATCAAGTCTCACCACAAACAACAGAAAGCAACTGATTGTCTGGAGAAACTTAAAGCAAACATCCACGTCGCCTTCAAAGGGCTGCTAGGGACCTACACAGGAAGTTCAATTTTTCCAGTGGTGAGTCAGCTGTGGCAGGAGTGGGAAAAAGCCTCTTTGTACAGCAACAGCCCTGGATTTCATGACGCAGAATACTGTTCATTGTATTGGTTTCATTTTTATTCTGGACTTTTCACCAATCAATATGATAACAGTATGTTGCTAAAAAAAAATAACCGTGAAGCCACAGTACAATCATCTTGAAAGGCAACAATGTTGTCCTGCAAGAAAAGGCTGAGAGAATCTAAAAGAAAACGTGTGAAGAGGTTTCTAGCAGTGTAGTTGGAGACAGGAGTGCATGCGAACGTCTACTGGCCGCAATACAGTGCAGGACATCCGTTGGCTTGTGTTGTGGAAGGAGTGGCAGGAGGCAGACTGACCCTGCCTGGGAGGAAAATTATTCAGCCGCTGCAAGACAGCAAACAGCTGACTGTCTGACACACGTTACACACATTTTCCACACTAGACTTTGAGCCTGCTTTTTATATTTTCATCAACCATACTGCACGTAGTCTTAGACAACAACGGCATGATGTGTGAAAAATAGTTGCATTAATGTTCATTCTTCTGAGTATATAAACCCTTATCTGATTGAATGATGAAGGCAGCTATGCTCTTTTAGTTAGAAACTTGGCATTTTGCCCATGCGAGCATGCCAAAATTCATTTGTTTCAAGTATATGGCCAGCCTTACAGTCCAGGTAGCTTTAAAGAATTTTAGCTGGATATTTGCCCAGAATATGGCCCGCTTTTTCTTTCCTTTTTAAACAATGTCGGGAAATCAAAGAGCAGAGTGTATGAACACAAGCCTCGAGCAGCAAAAACAATACAGTTTCATGTCATATCCAAGCAGAGGCTGAATGACTTCAACTTTTCCACAAACAAATAAAAGTGCATTAATGAAGATGGGATGGAATAGCAGGCACCCCTTCCACAATTCTTACAACAGAGTCAGCTGTTTAAGAAATGCAGGATGGAAAAACTGATGGGTTTCATAGGTAAGGCAAGGAAGATACAGTAAATATCCTGATACAGGATCAGCACTGTTTTGCTATAGGCCAGTGGGTTTTAAATGGAGACCAGACCTATGAATTCACATTATTTCAGTATTCTCCCTCCAATTTAGGACATTTACCCATTCTCATGAATGTCAGACCCTTTTGTTCTTCTAGATGAAGTTCATAAAAGCCTAAATTATTCCTCATGTGGTTTTTCACAACACAATGAATAATATTTGTCCTACTCCTTCAAAAAGCATGTTGGATTCAGCTCCTAATTTATGATGATGTACAACAGCAATCTAGAGACATAGAACTGTTTTAAGACTTATTGCTCTGAAGAGATTTACTGCACTGTATCCATGGTTACATACATCTCACTGGTCAAAACCCTATTCAAAAGCAAAATGCTGTTTTCAGACTTTATTTGCTTTCTAACAAACCACACTGTTAAATGTGTTCTCAGCTAAGGCTGGCCAGTAAATGTACTCAGATGCTCTTCATATGTGCGTACGTGTCGGTGAATGAATGTCCGTTTATAGCTACAACAAAGCTCTAATATTCCTCACAAAACTGAACACACCTGTTTTATTAAAATAGATTAATTAATCAATAAACTATTGCATTCATGTATCAGGGTCTTTATGAGATTTTGAAGCTGGTTGTTAAGTGCAGATGTCTATGCATGGAATATAGTCCAACACTTACTACATTACTGCAAATAGAGGAGCCCACAAACCAAACCATATGGTATATATGCCAGCCAGAAATGCACAACAATTGGCTAAATGTGGCTCAAAGCTGCGTATATCTCACAGCTACAGATGAGTAGAATGTTAAGTATCAGTGGTTTAACACAAGTGACCCTTTTAAATTACACAAAGCCATTTTAAAACATCAAATTTGTTTGCATACAATACAAATAGTTTTGAAGCAGTCAGCTACTCATTTGAGTTTTTGTTAGAAATGATCTCTTTTATCTCGTGGGAGTAACACCAGACTGTTAGACAGACAGACAGACAGACACACACACACACACACATAAATGAAACCCCAAGTTTTACAAAATCCATCCATCCATCCATCCATCCATCCATCTTCGTCCGCTTATCCGGTATCGGGTCGCGGGGGGAGCAGCTCCAGCAGGGGACCCCAAACTTCCCTTTCCCGAGCAACATTAACCAGCTCCGACTGGGGATCGGCGTTCCCAGGCCAGGTTGGAGATATAATCCCTCCACCTAGTCCTGGGTCTTCCCCGAGGCCTCCTCCCAGCTGGACGTGCCTGGAACACCTCCCTAGGGAGGCGCCCAGGGGGCATCCTTACCAGATGCCAGAACCACCTCAACTGACTCCTTTCGACGCGAAGGAGCAGCGGCTCTACTCCGAGCTCCTCTATGCAGGAAAAACCCTGCAAAGGTCAGCAGGAAAGGATTGGATGTGTGTGCACTCACGTCTCGCTTTCGTTGATCAGCAATGTTTGATCATTTCTTACTTTAACAACTCTGTTTTGCAAGAGTGTTTTCTTCTGAGTAACTTTCACATTTTAACTTTGTCACAAACATTAGCCTATACAATTCATCTGCTCCAAAATGATAAATCTGTATAAAACCATCAAGGCTGTGAGTCATGCAGCTTCCAGACAGCATGGGCACAGATCACCACAGTGTCACAGCAGGGAACAAAGCAATGTCGAGCTGAAATAAAAAATAAAAATAAAAATCAAACACAATCCTGGGCAACCAGCAGGTCTGTTAGGTACTGATTGGGCTTTGAGAACTGTCCCTTATATTAATTGGGATGAGGCTATTACTTGTGCTTTTAGATCATTCGTTGTTTTCAAAAAACATAATTTGAAAATTCTTCACTGATCCAGAAACTAGGCTGCCAGTGTACCACTTCAAGTCACACATACTGCACCTGCGGTCATCTTTTACACATAGCTGCTTTCATATAAAACCCCAACCAGAGAACAAAATCAACAGCTTTTTTTCGTCAAAATGTGTATTTTACTTACTTCACTTCTGTCTGAATGAGGATTGTGCTGTGATTCATGTGTGGGGTGCAGGGTTTAGTAGTGAAACTAAGTAGAGGAATATGACGTGTTGATATTTCAGGGACTTTACCATGAACACCAACAATAACTTTAATGCTGTCATATCATTTTCTGTTATTATTAAAAAACGCGGGGGTTGGTCACGATAGAAAGGCTATTTGTTGCAGATAGATTACCATTACAAGTTTGATTGGTCTGTAATGCTATATCACTTATGTGCAATAGAGAGGGAACTACAACAAAGTCATGATACACAAAGAAAATGGCCATTTTTATATATCATTGGTGATATCTGCCATATTCACATATTACCACCACTGATATTGAAATGAATAATCATATTTCCCTGCAAGGCCAACTAGCCCCTGATGTTAGGTCTGCACACAACTGCTGACACACTCTTAAGGCTAGAACCATTTGTGACAGTCCCCTCTGCCTCCACCACAACCATACAAATATCTCTTTGTGACAGTCCATGATAGACAAACACTGACGCTGCCATGGCAACCCAGGCCCAACAATGCCAGGCTGCACATCCCCTGAGCTGCGACTAGTGTTACCCTAGCTGAGGAAATTGATCTCTAAGTCTTTCAAGGTTACATTTAGTATAGCTGACATGTTTTCTGTAGATTGCTGTCAGCCTCGAAGCACGGGGAAATTAAGTCCACGGTCTCAGTTTGAGATCTAAAAATGCCAGAGAAGGCTTGTTTTATTGTGCACTTTTATGTCTGGCGGGCAAATAAAACATGGCAGTGGCCATAAACAGCAATGGTGTTGACAGTGAATTAGACTAAAAGCTTTAAAGCTATTGTAAACAGAAGTGAACATAGCATTTAGGATTTTCTTCTTCTGTACTTGTGACAGCATGCAGGGGTGGGGGAAAAAAACTTTTAAACCCCAAGGCATAAATTGTGAAGCTTCTCAGGACAAATGGTAAAATGACTGAGACAAACTGGTGCACTAAATTTCAACCGTATTAAGTCCTGTGTAACTCGAGCCCCTGCTTCTCTAAAGGTTGTGCTCTGCCCCTCCCGTCCCACGTGAAAACCTGTTCCTCTGTTACCCCTGAGCCCTGATGATCGAGTGTCACGCTCTTTGTCTGGGTTGCACTCAGGGTGTAGGGTCACTACGAACCATGACAAAAATACTATGACGCTTTAGAGGACACGTATTCGGACCAGTTACTAGCTGCAGTCTCCAGTACACTTTAACTTGTAATGTATAATGCACACAGTAGATTCTGTTCACTGTTTATTCATCACCAGAATTAGCTCAAGCTAGGTTTGGCACGTAATGAGCAGGACTATTTAAAGTTAACTAACTTGATCTGTAAGATATCCATTTTTCATGATATTGATCCACAATGCCCACTTCTGGCTCAAACCTTGGCCCTAACCCTTTGAACTGATCGATGTACTTTGCTTCAAAAATATGCACACCCTCTTTTCAGAACAATATTCTTAAAACACAAGAGGACATAACACTCTTGGAATTACAGTAGTGTGACTTCCTCTTTCCAGTGATAACAGTTTTGCTGATGTCCATATATTGCGGATAAATGTCCATTAATCCACTTATAATTTGAAGTTGACTCTTAGCTGATTCTGAAGTTGTGTAAAACGTCATTATTTCAGCAGGTTTACTAAAACCGACATACCAAATGACAGCATTTCTGAGTATAACTTTAAATAACAACATATGGCATGACTAGGTGCCACAAGCCTCTAAATAAAAGGGAGTGTAAGGTAAGCAAAAACAGCAGACGGTTCAGCTTGTTATAAAGTCCCCAATGTAAAACAGGTTTTGCCATTCAGGCCTCACTGATGTGATGGGACCACTCCCCACTTTTAAGTTAGTTTCTCTTGCCTGGGCTCATTGTCTTACCATGTTGAGAGCACTACAGATGCTCCAACAGGCTAACATTCATTCCAAATTACTTGAATGGTGGTAAAAAAAAAAAAAGACATTGATCAAATATCTCAGACAAATTAATAAAGCCATCAAAATCGCAATCTCCCTGCCTCATAATCCATCATTTTAATTTCAAATACGTGGAAATCTGTGGAAAGTTCATCGTTCACTGTTATTGTCAGTTGTGGGAAAGAAATGTACAAATAGCCAACCGATTTGTAATTTATGTAATTATCTGATCTTTGGAGCTGCTCTGTGATCATTCAGAGAGGCATGCAGCGGAGGAAAACCTATTCATATTTTTAAGATAAGAAAACAAACAAATTTTGGAAGGTGCAATAGAAAACAATGAGATGTAATGATTCACTGCCTCCAGTACAATACGAGTAACTAGTAACTACTGTAGTACTGAGGAATATATTAACAATTTAAATTAGCAAATCCAACTGATTGGATTAAGGGTATCTTATATAATAAAAGGGTTATGCTGGTTAAAAAAAAAAAAAAGAAAAAAAGAAAAGAAAAAAAGGACACAATTAAGGATCAAAACTAAATCCATGATCACTCTTAGTTCTAAAATCCTGAGTGGATCATTCCTTGAGGCCCCTAATTTCCCTGCACTGGAAAGTCCTGTTCTTTAACGGTGGCACTGGTCTTAACTTGCTTGCAAATGTGCCAAAGGTTGGCTATGCAGCCCAACAACCCCTGAGGGCAGAGGAAAACTCTTCTACTGCCATAAATAAAACTGGGGAGGTCCTAGTCCTCACATATGCCAAACCTGATGTTTGTTCACTTGTAGCACTGGTCCGGTGTTAATGGCATTCACCTGGCCAGCCCCTTCATTTCTAAAGTACCATATTCCACGGGAGACAAAAAGATGAAGAGACAGAAATCGAGACAGACATAGAAACAGAGATTTTTCTATTCAAGTACACAGAGTGGAACCCCTTCCTCCATCCCCCCGTGATCTGCCCCACAATGATCTCATCCCTTTCACACAAAAGAGCCTGGAGGCTTGTTCCCCAGGGGTGAAAGAGCCTGCCCGCGTGTCTGCGCATGCACAAGTCTGAGTGTTTGTGTGTAATGTGGGACAACAGACAGTGCTGTGTCTATCTTAGTTACAGTATTTAAGCGGTAGCCCCGCCATGCAGATCCGCTCATAGCTTGACTCAAACAGCAGCTGATCATCGTGACACACACTATTGTCATGTACTGAACCTTGAGCGCTGCAAATGAGCATAAAAAGCAATGTTTACAGAGGGTGTACAGGTGCAGTAATTACACGAGGGAGTGGGTGACCCTTGGTTATAAATAAGGACTGACCCTTCGCACCAACCCCTTCTGTTGTGACAAGTGCCCTTCTGTGCATGTTCTACTTATTCATCTGCACGCAACAGGACTGCTTAAGTGTACTTTAAATCCTTTCTGAAAACTCAGCTATGGCTCCTGACACAAAAGCAAAATACCTGCAAAGGAACAGGGAATTTTATTTCAGCTGTAGCTCCAGTGGCAGCCGGCTGAGCCACGGTTTGTCAGCTTCTACAGCATCGGTGTGTGCTTTAAGTGCCACTCTGTAGCTCTGGGCTCTGGATGATCTGAAAAGCAAAGTGGCCCTCCCTGCCATCTGTCATCACAGTGTGCTGTAGGTGGTGAAGGCCAGGCCGAGTATAAGGTGCCAATGAGCTGACGAAACTTCCACTTCACAAGGCGATGAAGACCGCAGGAACACAGCTAAAAGCTATGTTTTTTTTTCTGAGGGGGGGGAAGATGAACTCAAATTGAAGCCAGTTGAGTTGTTGTCTGATTGAATTCATATGGTGCAAGCCACAATGTGTATGTGTGCACATAGTTGGCGGCCTGTAAATACGTCCCCCTGCTAATTAATCTTAACATGAGTTGTGTTGCGATGAGAACAGTCTAACTGGGTGGAATAAGCCATCAGTATACGATACAGAAAATAAGTCAGAATGCTTCAAAAACATGCTCAAGTGCACTTGATAAAAAGGCAGGGAATATATTTAACTGTTCAATATTTGCTGTTCAGAGTGTGTGAGAGGTGGAGCATTCACAGTCTATCTGCTTTTTGGCTCCAGATAAGCCCGTGCGATAGCCTTGCATTATCATACGCATATGCCAACAACCTCTCTGTAGCGCCGCACGGCCTGCACAAAGCAAAAGACCAACGATGAACTCTGTTCCTCACTCGTGTTTGTTTAACTCTGGCAGCTGTTTTTTTTTTTTTTTTATACACAGAGGCAATACATAAAAATCCAATTTCATTTAAGGACTGACGATAGCCGTCAACACGCTTCTCAGAACAGGTATCTGACTGCCAAATCACACAGATAACAGATAATGTTTGTTTCCACAGGCTATTTTGTTCTTTTTAGGCACAGGCTGTTCTGCTTTACTTTTCTAAGCTCTCATTGAGCATTAATAATATGGCAGACATATTACTGAAATACTGTCCTGACATGTGCAAGGTGTAACTTCACTAAACAAAACACAGTGTTTCCGCTATGTTGATTTGACCGTGACGGCCCCCCCACGGCAACATTTCTGCCCCCCACGGTATAAGAAATAGGGCTGCATTGTTAGAGTGCATGTCGGAGAACGTTTGTATTTTAGGTGTATTTTTTTTTTACATGCTGAAGTAGTTACACTGCATTAAGATCATGTAATTAATAGTGGGTTTATTGTCATTTGCTACAGAATGCTTAGCCTATATGTCAAGATCAAAGTTGGCCTATATAGTAATGCCCATTTACCAAAGCCAAGAAAATGACTTCAAATTGCTTAGTAAATATGCTAGTCAAAAAAAGAACACAGTATTTTTTCACATTATAGGCGGTGTAATCAGCAAATGTCTTCTTTTTTTTTTTACTGGGTACTTAATTATCCAAACTGTCCATTAACTAACTGACCACCTGTTTCAGCACTATAACAGTCATCCACTAAAGCCTATTACAGAAGACTCAGGCAAACGGTATGTGGCCCTTTTAGTATTGTATCCCTGTGAATCTTTGTTTGTCAATCTATGTAATGTAATGTTTTATCAAGATAACATCAAAGTGACCGGTAGCAACCAGTGACTACTGTAATAACTGAAGCTGAAAGTTTCCCCTTTCTTCTTCCTGGCTCACCATGGGTGGTTAGTTACACTCTACAAAGACCTGAGCACATGATATAAGAGGCAGGTGTGCTTTCAAGAGAAAAAGGGACACACTTAAAGTGTTTGCCGAACTGTGTCAAACACAACTGTTGCCTGCACAGCCGACGGCAGCAGGTATGTCAAGCTTCCCACAACACGACACGAAAGGGTCGGACAAGGACAGCGGCAACGGTTATTCAAAGTTTGCCGTAACATGTGTCTTTGTACAACTAACAACAACCTGGGTGAGTTAAGACGACGAGAGGCAGCTCAGAGCGAGGCTAGGCTCTGCAGAACCCGTCACAAGACTGCCTCCCTCCTGGAGCGTGACACCCAGCGGACACAGAGCATTCTTTCCACTCTAAGGAGAAGGGAGAGAGGGCAAAGTCATTGCCTTTACTAACTAGCTCAGCTGGCCCTATTATAGCTCAGACCCCGAGGCCTATCAAAAGAAGTCAACTAAAACACTAACTGGCACATCACACCAAAGTACAAGGGTCAGAGGACGGAAATATGTTACCTGAGAGGGTTTTTGGCTGGCTTACAAGATCCTTGTTGCCCTTTGGCTCAAAACAACTATCTGGAGTTAATATGTCTTAAAACATGCAAACAGGCAGCTTAACAAAATGCACAGAAGTGTTTCAGGTAAGTATTGGCTCAAGAACTTGCATTGTCGGTATACTCTGCAGTTAGTTCTGGCAAATGAAGTAGAAAACACCAATTAAATACATTTGGAACAGCAAGAGCAATGGTGAGAAAGAAGATCAGGGTTGCTGAAGGGTTTCTTTTTTGTGACAGACAATGCCTCCCTACCAGCTATGTAGGGTTGCTATGTTTTTTTTGTTGCCAATGAGCCCAGACCTCTTTATGATGGAAGACCTCTTTTGCATTAATAATGAAAAAAAATATACAGTTAATAATTACTTACTAGAAAAGACTAGATTTACAATGTGAAAATTTCATGGCATGAAAATGTCACTTTGAGGTTTTTTTTTAACATTAATATGCGTTCCCCCAGCCTGCCTATGGTCCCCCCAGTGGCTAGAAATGGTGATAGGTGTAAACGGAGCCCTGGGTATCCTGCTCTACCTTTGAGAAAATGAAAGCTCAGATGGGTCGATCTGGAATCTTCTCCTTATGAGGTCATAAGGAGCAAGGTTACCTCCCCTTTCTCTGCCCAGAGAATTTGGCCAACCCATGAGAGAGAGACATCATGGCTTTCAAAGGAGCAAAGTGGCAGTTGGTGAAGCCCCCCCTCCTCAATAGGGTTAAAAGCTACAGACACAGAAATGGCACAATACTGAGGAAAGCTCATTGTGGGACTGGCTCTAGTGGCTGTAATTCTGCACCAAGGCTGAATTTTGTGAAATAGACTTCAGATACAGTATTAGGGGACCACTAAGGTCTATATAAAAGAGACTTCAGATACAGTATTAGGGGACCACTAAGGTCTATATAAAAGAGACTTCAGATACAGTATTAGGGGACCACTAAGGTCTATATAAAAGAGACTTCAGATACAGTATTAGGGGACCACTAAGGCCTATATAAAAGAGACTTTAGATACAGTATTAGGGGACCACTAAGGTCTATATAAAAGAGACTTCAGATACAGTATTAGGGGACCACTAAGGTCTATATAAAAGAGACTTCAGATACAGTATTAGGGGACCACTAAGGCCTATATAAAAGAGACTTCAGATACAGTATTAGGGGACCACTAAGGTCTATATAAAAGAGACTTCAGATACAGTATTAGGGGACCACTAAGGTCTATATAAAAGAGACTTCAGATACAGTATTAGGGGACCACTAAGGCCTATATAAAAGAGACTTCAGATACAGTATTAGGGGACCACTAAGGCCTATATAAAAGAGACTTCAGATACAGTATTAGGGGACCACTAAGGCCTATATAAAAGAGACTTTAGATACAGTATTAGGGGACCACTAAGGCCTATATAAAAGAGACTTCAGATACAGTATTAGGGGACCACTAAGGTCTATATAAAAGAGACTTCAGATACAGTATTAGGGGACCACTAAGGCCTATATAAAAGAGACTTTAGATACAGTATTAGGGGACCACTAAGGCCTATATAAAAGAGACTTCAGATACAGTATTAGGGGACCACTAAGGTCTATATAAAAGAGACTTCAGATACAGTATTAGGGGACCACTAAGGTCTATATAAAAGAGACTTCAGATACAGTATTAGGGGACCACTAAGGTCTATATAAAAGAGACTTCAGATACAGTATTAGGGGACCACTAAGGTCTATATAAAAGAGACTTCAGATACAGTATTAGGGGACCACTAAGGACTATATAAAAGAGACTTTAGATACAGTATTAGGGGACCACTAAGGTCTATATAAAAGAGACTTCAGATACAGTATTAGGGGACCACTAAGGTCTATATAAAGAGACTTCAGATACAGTATTAGGGGACCACTAAGGCCTATATAAAAGAGACTTCAGATACAGTATTAGGGGACCACTAAGGCCTATATAAAAGAGACTTCAGATACAGTATTAGGGGACCACTAAGGCCTATATAAAAGAGACTTCAGATACAGTATTAGGGGACCACTAAGGCCTATATAAAAGAGACTTCAGATACAGTATTAGGGGACCACTAAGGCCTATATAAAAGAGACTTCAGATACAGTATTAGGGGACCACTAAGGTCTATATAAAAGAGACTTCAGATACAGTATTAGGGGACCACTAAGGCCTATATAAAAAGAGACTTTAGATACAGTATTAGGGGACCACTAAGGCCTATATAAAAGAGACTTCAGATACAGTATTAGGGGACCACTAAGGTCTATATAAAAGAGACTTCAGATACAGTATTAGGGGACCACTAAGGTCTATATAAAAGAGACTTCAGATACAGTATTAGGGGACCACTAAGGTCTATATAAAAGAGACTTCAGATACAGTATTAGGGGACCACTAAGGCCTATATAAAAGAGACTTTAGATACAGTATTAGGGGACCACTAAGGTCTATATAAAAGAGACTTTAGATACAGTATTAGGGGACCACTAAGGTCTATATAAAAGAGACTTCAGATACAGTATTAGGGGACCACTAAGGCCTATATAAAAGAGACTTTAGATACAGTATTAGGGGACCACTAAGGCCTATATAAAAGAGACTTTAGATACAGTATTAGGGGACCACTAAGGTCTATATAAAAGAGACTTCAGATACAGTATTAGGGGACCACTAAGGCCTATATAAAAAGAGACTTTAGATACAGTATTAGGGGACCACTAAGGCCTATATAAAAGAGACTTCAGATACAGTATTAGGGGACCACTAAGGTCTATATAAAAGAGACTTCAGATACAGTATTAGGGGACCACTAAGGTCTATATAAAAGAGACTTCAGATACAGTATTAGGGGACCACTAAGGCCTATATAAAAGAGACTTCAGATACAGTATTAGGGGACCACTAAGGTCTATATAAAAGAGACTTCAGATACAGTATTAGGGGACCACTAAGGTCTATATAAAAGAGACTTCAGATACAGTATTAGGGGACCACTAAGGCCTATATAAAAGCATCCAAAAAGCAGCATGTCATGGCACCTTTAAGCTCTAAAAAGGGGTTGAAATGTCGCTCAGTGCGTAGATGATGAATTGAACAGAAAGTGTCAGTTAAAGTTTGAAATTCCTAAAAGACATTCAGTTCAAATATATACATTGAAAGACGATGTCAGTTAAAGTGTGTCGGTTGAAGAAGTGTGAAAGCACAGAAAGCAGTTGGAGTGTATGAACAGTCGAAGTTGTGGGAACTGAAAGCGATGGAATTTTTTTTGTTGTTGTTGTGGTTGTTCAAAAGGTAAAAACCTGAGACCTAAAAGAGTTTGTCAAAATGTAAGTCATAAATGAAGTTGACGTGTCAATTTAGGTGTACAGTGTTGAAAAGGGTTAACAATTCAGTGGAACTTCAAGTCGCAAAAGTAATAAGACAAGTCAGTCAAAGTGTGGGTGAAAATTGACCTGAAGGTGTCAGTTAGTGCTTAATGAAATTAGTGACAGTTCAATGATGGCAGTTGAAGTGTGAGCTAAGCAGTAGAGTCATTTGAAGAGTAAGAGATAAAAGCAGTTGAGATGGTAGTTGACTGGCTTCACTGAAAGAATCTGCACTGATGTATCACAGCAGACATTTCAGAAACGGTCACATTTGTTGCTCTTGGGAGAAATTCCTCTTACTGTACCACAGAATGAGTTACTGGATTTTCTCACACTCGTCGAAATCCAAATTTGACTTTTGCCTAGGCAACCACTGAGTCCTTCAACAGTCCGTTGCAGCTCCCTTGGCCAATCTACTTCCTTTCCTTAGTCACCTGACAGAGCCTTTGGAAGACCAGCGGTGACAAAGTGCAAGTTCAATGTACACAAAGCCACAGTGAAGCCATGACCTACTTTTATACCTGCTGCTGGCTGTAGCAGTTAGTAGGAGGCAACATTCACTCCACTCCCCTGCCTGTCAGGCCAAGGCAAGGTCAAGAAAGAGATTTTGCTCCTGCATTTACACTTGTCAACGGCTCAGGGATGATGCAATTATGCAGTAGCATTATTTCCATGATTTACTTCCTCCACAAGACTTGATTATTCCGTTTTAGTCCAACATTCCATCTCAGGTGGCAAACACATACAGTACAATCTGAATGCAAGAAGTACAAGAGGAAGTGCCATTCTCTGCTGTGCTGGGACTTGTGCTATGGCTGTCATAACAGGAACATCACATGCATGCCATGAATCACCAAAACGGTGTTGGGAAGCTGAAGCTGGGAGTACTCTGCTGCCCTTGGGGGGAGACTGCTGCTGACTGGCAGACTGTCAAATGCTGAGGCATAGATATGTGAGCATTTCCTTAGCAATGCATTCAATGGCATTTGTGCTCACCCAACACACACATCCACAATACCAACAGAGGCATCCAACACAACTTTACGTCCTAGGTTGAGGGTCACATAAATAGTGACATGGCATATTCTGAGAAAATGTCCCTTGATAAAAAGCAAGCCACATGCCTAAAAGGCAGTCAGGTTAACAGTTCCTTGTCTTAGGTACAGTTCTGTCTTAAACTGCAAAACTCCCTCGCTAAAGTCTTCTTTTTTTAATCAAATATATCTCATTTTTTAAGCAGGAAACGCATTTTTTGAGTGTGGCTGAGAGCAGACACCTGCAAGGTTAGACAGGCTCCAGGAGAGCAGCGTCTGTTTATCTGGCTTTAAGGAGGGCCCGGGAGGAGAGAGGAATAGGAGTGGTGTTATATTTCCAACTGTTGCATCCGACCGATAATTAGGTCAACTTTTATGCAGGAAATAAGCATCACCAACAACACATAACAAAAGAAATGTCCCCCTGTGATCCGCCTGTGCAGTGATACGTGGCTGACTCTCTTTCCGCGGTTGGAGAACACAAGATGAAAAGTGTAGAGGGCGACCGCAGAAGCACAACACCAGGACAATGTCTTTTCAGCGGGCGACCTTACTTCTACACAGCTAAAGTCACCTAAACATAGTTAAACTACTATTTCTAATTCCCACGACAAACTCCGCTAAGTAAATTGAAAAATAGAAGCACTTACCAGCTGTTTACACTGCAGCGAGAGACAATGTTGACATGTAGGCAACTTGCTGTTATTTACCCGCTTGATATAGTCCGTATTTCTATGTATGCAAACTGCTACAGGTTAAAAGAGGAAGGCGCGCAAAAAGAAATGCACTTCGAAATACTCCTTTGAGACTTTGCTGTCCACTTCTTCGCCACACTTTCATCTGAAGTTGTCAGCGAAGGCAGGCGCCATGTTTGTGTCTGCGCTGATAGTTTTGTTGCTGGGCTTTCTTCCTAAACGTTTCTTTGAGACTGGAACCGCCCAAAGAGGAGAGGCTACGGTCCCTGCTGCAACTGACATAGGCGAGGCTGGGCTGGCCTTGGGGAGCGGTATCAAGCTAGCTAATACACATAAAACCAGCACTTCCGGTGTGCTTTTTTTTCAAAGTAAAGCCCCTCAGTGGCGAACACGTGTTGCAGTTTTCAGAATAAAGCTATTTTCAATTGTGTCAATAAATTCTTAGTAACAGTAGCATATTTAACATGGTTAAGCATTATATATATATATTTTTGTTATAGTTTACGTTTATATTTATAGTGTATAGCATATATACACTATGCTGCTTTTGTATAGATTTTGTTTTAACTGTTATACACAACCATTTTACATATAAATGCCAACTTCAGTATTGAACGAGCCACAATTCTACCGTACATGGCAGGACCTCAGATCTAGTCAGGTCTTGTACAACCGATTGCACATTTAGAGTTTTATTGTGAAGGTTAAAGGATTTGACATCCCGACTTCGCAGAGTTTTTAATTACTGCCTTGACCCACTTCTTTCTTTTGCTCCATGGTTTTCCTTTGCCTCTGGCGCCCCCATCTTTACACCGAGAGCCGTTACATGGATAAAACAAAACCGCAACAGGTGTGTGTGGGGAAACATTTTATTGCTTTATCGGAAAATGAGTAGTGGCAGCAAAAACTGTCCTGTCCCGTTAGTAGTGTCCTGTGAAGTGTGCTGTGACTCCCAGACAGTCATGGAGTCACTGGAAAGTTTTTGTTGCCACCGCCGCTGGAGAAAACACTAGCAGCCCCAAACCTAGTCTGACTAATTTTACATTTTGAGACTCCCATAACTTATCAATGCATTGAAGGTAAGTTCGAAGTGATGAAAACAGGGGCTTGTGTTTAATATGCAAGTCATGAAAATAAAATTTAAAAAAAAATCCCTTTCAGACTCATTTGTTTCAGTCTGCAGTTAATTTATACACTATTTTTTTCAAACGTTTAATCCGACATTCAAGAAATTCTTCCACTTTATTCAACCTGACAGAACATTGTCGGTCACATACATAAAGACATTAACATCTTGTTCAAGACATTGTGTGGTTAGAAACCATGCTGATAATGCAATGCAGATGTTAGAGGCAGAAAAGCTTGTCATTGACAAACAGTTACCCAACCAATTTCTGGAAATTAAAGTTCCAAGGTGCTCTCCTATACAGGTATAACATTTATATACACAAGTAAACAAGGAAATAAGCAATATCTTACACATTTTATTAAGCAGTTCATGTCTTTCCATTTTAAATGTACAAAAAAAAAAAAAAAAAAAAAAAAAAAAAAAACAGTGACAAAAGTAGGTTCTTGTGCAAATTTGTTACAGGTCTATTACAATTAGGGAGAGTTTTGACAGTCAAGGATAAAAAGTAGTCTTGATATGAATGTAGTCAACACTTCATGTCATCTATCGGGGAGAATGTGATCAGTTTTGGAAGGCTGTACTCCTGCTTCTTTGGGGGTGAAGGAGTCTCCAGTGCATCTAGGTCCAGAGAGAAGACCTTGTCTGTAGCTTCCAATAATTTTGCAGGCTCCATTAGCCAGTCTTTGTCCAAACCAGAGACTGTGTGTCCCGACCGAGGACACTCAGGTGTCCTCTTCCTGCCTTCCATGAAGGAGCTGTCCTCGTACGCCTGCTGGATCTGACCCAGATGATGACGTGGGGTTAGTGCCGATTGCATCACCTCAGTCTTCAAAGAGGGGATTAGGAGCTCATCATCCTCCTCACTCTTCAAATCCACCGCTTCGTCGTCGAGGCTCAGCAGACTGTCGCAGCTCGACATTTCAGGGAGCGTTTCATGATCGAGGCTAAACTGGACCGCACTGCTGCCAGTGCCGCTATGGCTGTCGAGAGCCTCAGCATTAAAGGTGTCCCAGAACAGAGTGGATTTAAGAGAGACTCCCTGCTGGCTAACAGGGGGGCTGCTGTGGCTTGTTAAAGGAGGGGTGGTACGGCAAGAGACACTCTGGGAGGGAGCATCGGGGCTCAGCAACACACTGTGCTCACCGAGGGGAGTGAGCCGCCCTGCTATGCTGTCGTTAAACTTGGCCAACCGCCCCATTTTCTCAGCTTCGTCTTCCTCAACTGCCTTGCGCCAGGAGCTCTTCACATCCAGTACTTGAAAAAAAAAAAAAAAAAAAAAGTTAGTTTTATGAGGCCACATTCTTTGGTTTTAACCATCGTGCCATCCTAAATAAGCTCTGCCATTCAGGCATTTGCACAGAATTCACAAAAATGCAATAGCTCACGACTTACTCAAGCTCTCAGGTGTACGTGCCAGCTGCTTTCTAGCAGAGAAGGGACCTCTATGAAGAGTGCCCAGAAGGCCATCCAAGTCCATAACCTTGGCCCTGCCTTCCGGAGGACTGGTTGTAGTAACAGCATCTGCAAACTAACACACACACCCCCCTTTAGTCAGGACTGGGTCTCCAAGCCCATTTGTGCATCTCAAGGCCACTTTCCTCCTCATTCAAGACCGACAATTTGTACAGCTTTTAAAAAAAATAAAAAGCGCTCCAACGATTGTTAAAATAGTGTGTTATTCTGAATTATATAAACGAGACAAACCATAATTTTAAGCTCCTGCATTGCAGCCTTTGACACTTCCATTAGTTTGAAAGTCAGCACTATACCTGATCAGCGAGGTTATCACATTCCATGTCTAATATCTGAGTCTCGTTCCTCATGGGAGTCACCTTCTGATCAACATGGGCCGTCTTCCTCACACTAGCCTGAAAACAAGTAGAACTTCGTTACATACAGTTTATCAGAAGAACTGGTGCTCAAATTCAAAAAGGTGGTATTTATTCACTAAACAGGAGTTTAACTCAAAACAGGTTAGCTGAAATACACTAGCCTGAGGTGGTGGTACTGATGGAGCCCTCAGAGGAGGGGATGGTGTGTCAAAAAGCCAGTCCAGAGAAGTGTTTGCTTTTGACGACGCTTGCGTGTTTACAGGACTTTCAGGCCTTTTAGCCGTTGCAGGGCTAGAGCTGTTTCAAAGACAAATGGTTTGATTTATTATTCAAACAAGTTTGTATAGTGTAACCAATTACACTTTCCTCACAATGCAGTGGAGCTCAGGTACAGTGAAAGCAACGAGAGCATCTTAACGTAGCCAATAATGGCTCATGTACTTTTACCTAAGGTATTCTACAACACTTCCAAGTCAACTGTAGAAGCTTCTATAATTTTTATAACACATTTAATAATCAGTCCATGATAAGGTTGGTACTTTAGACAGTGTCTGCTCCGTATCTGTCCGTGGCGATTTCTCTCAATTCGCCGCGGTCATCAGAGAGCATGGATGCTTTAGGGAGGACTAGTGACGGACAGAGCACTGCTCGGGACTGCCCAGGTATCTGCCTCCCAGCAGAAGCCAATACACCAAACATTTCAAATAATTCATTTTGAAAAAGATATTGTTGACTTTAAGCTTACATTTCCCTCAAGAGCTGTTCAAATATAGGTTTCATTACCTCTTCGGTTTAGAATAACTAGGGGGGGCACCTTCCTGCGATTTACCCTCTGCAGGCTTCTTGTCTGAAAAAGTGTAAGAAGCATGATTAGAACAAAACTGCAATGTTGTGAATACATTGCCAACTATTTATGTAATCGAATTTTTCTCACCGAGAAGTTTTGCAGGGTAGTGAGAGAAGACACTACTCCTGTAACTAGCGTCAGCTGCCGGTTCAAAAGACAGTGGCGCCATTGGTGACAGGAAGCCAAGAGCCTAAAAAAAAAAATTAAATTAGGATATGAAACTACAGTGAAACATTTGATACTACCAAAACAATAACGTGACAAACATTTCTCGTTCCCCTTTAAAAGTACACAGACTATACTGTTATGGTAGCAAGCAAAGTTCAAAAATCCCAAGGACCACTCACAGGATCTTCACTCAGAAAAGATACTAGGGGTGTGTCTTTCAGGGTATCCATCCACTTCCTGTCCCATGCAGCTTCCAACTCTCTGATGGTACTCCTGACCTCAGGAATTTCTTCCTTGGATATCCTCTCTCTGGGACACGGCCACACACACCAAAATTAAAAACATTGTGATTAATATCAATACATCAAGTCATTGTGCTGAAGATCAGACAGGTTGGATAGAGTGCATTCTGTCAAGTGTGTGTGTGGGTTACTGTATACCTGAGTAGTTTGAGGTTCTGCAGCGCACGGCCCATCTGCTGACATTTCTCCTGCAGGTGCTGAGGACTGAGCTGAGGCTTGGGGGCATGAGAGACCTGACATTGCTCCTCCCTCAGGAGCTGCAGCGCGTGCTTCGTCAGCTCCAACACACACAGGATGTTCAACTGGCCAGCCTCATACACATTCCCTGAACTCAACTGGAAAACATGCATGAGGTTACAGTGGGGGGGAAAAAAAAAAAAAAAAAAAAAGACACTATGGACTCCGAGCCGAATGAATAAAAGTAATGTGCCTTGTATAGGAATTAACAGGCCACCAGCAACAGAGTGACCTGTCGCATTATCTTTACTCTCACCTCATGTGGGAGCAGTTCAATTCTCTCCAGCAGACTGCGAGGAATGTTGAGGGCTCGATCGGTACCGTCAAGGACATATTGATCCACTTCCCCCTTCAAAACACTTTCCACTGCATGCTGTTCCTCTTTGATAGTCAACAGCATTCTATCAATATCCGACCACAAGGAGCGCACCTTAAGACAAAAAGTACTAACGTGAGCTCTTAAAAATCTCAGTACAGTGCTTCTTTCCTAAACTCCTCTCAATATAAGAATGTCACCTAACCTCTGGCAAATTGGCAGAGAGGTATTGATTTTTTGTATTATTAGGCAGGAAACTTGCCATAAGCAGCACTGTTGAAATGTATTACCACAAGACGTACAAATCACATCTCATGTTTTACAAACAAAATGACATACCAGTCGAGTCTTCTCAGCTGAAGACTCTCCCTCCTGTGTAGATTCACAGCTGTGAAGCCTGGAAGTAGATAAGACAGAATGAACAATCTGGACTAAGAACATTGAAGTCAGAAGTACTGAGAGAAGAAAAAAAAAAAAAAAAAAAAAAAAAAAACACATACTTAAGTAGCTCATCATACTTGGGACCTTCTGCTCTGATGTCCCTCATGGACTTCACCAGGAGCCTTGAAAACAGGGATAACAAAAGACTTTGTACCAATAATAGTAGAAACTGACTTCCATGTGCAAAACAAAATACCATAAAATGACCTTAAGTTCAAAATGTAAATTTCTTTTCCACAGGAGACATTCTGTATTTGATAGCAGGAAAAGCCCAGGTCTTACTGGGACACTGCATGTAACAGAGCCATCGTTAACTAAATTTGTTTCACCTGTGGACACTGACTGAACATCCAATAGCTGCCAACTGGCCTCGTTAACCATAGGGTTACTAATTAGATCACTAGATACAGGTGGGACATGAAACAAATGGCCAATGAAACATGCAACATCAAGAGCAGTGATACAAGATTTATAAAAAAAAATAAAATAAAATAAAAAAAACTACAAGAACAGATGAAGAAATTGAAATAGTAAAAATATGTCCACATACTGAGAGCAACAGGCTACATAGCTAATACATTAAACATGCTTTATTAAATTCCCACAACATGTTAGGTCAGTGTGTGAAAAAAGTGACAAAATATTTTCCCTTAAGTGTCATCATGGACTACTGCTATTTACAGAGCTCAAACTATTATAATGAAAAGGTATAGGCAATGCACAACACATTTGCAGCATGGTTGCTACCTCTGAATCTAGAAAATAAGAGTAACAGTCACATTACTTTAATTAGAATTTCATAAAATGTTTTATTTACAATTTTATTAGTTTTAGTAACGGTTGTATTTACAAACTTACTACACACTTTTCATTTTTGGTAATGGCAGACTTGAATAAGTCAGTTGTTTAATTTTGTTGCCATAACTTCAGCTAACAAGTGGAATATTTATTAGGTTTACCATTGTAGTTTTGTAGAAAGCTTCCATATGCTGATATAAATGTAAAACATTTAATCCTGTCCAGCCTCCAAGATGAACTGCCAACAAAAGGACTTACTGTGCTTGTCTCTGGTACTCGTGAAGAAAGCGGTCTTGACTCACTCCAGCTTTCAAAAAACGGGTTGTAATCAGGTTGAGTCTCTTCACTGCCATGGCCAGGGAGGAAGCGGGATTTGCTGCAGCCTCAGGAACCCAGCTGTCATCTGACAATGTTCAAGAATATTTGATAGTCTTTTGAGTGCCAACTCCATGAAGAATTAAATTAAATTAAGTGGAACACCTGGCTATTGTGGTCTCATTCTACACTGTGGGATTGAAGTCAGATTGTGAATGTGAGGTATTGGTATAGAAAAAAATAAAAAAAATTCTAACTAGACTCACCTGTAGGGAATGTCTTCATTTCCTGCAGCATTACGTGACTGGCCAAATGAAGCATCAAGCTGATAAACTTGGGGCCTCCGGGTGAGAGGAACAAGGATGCTACCACTTTGGATCCTGAATTTGCAGTTTCATCCTACACATTTCAAAACAAGATGGGGATCACTATATTATGTAGTATACCACAGGACAGAAGCAGCACCTGTGACAAATTTATTCTCTTTATATATTTTAAGCATTTCATCAGTGATGCAAAAAAAAAAAAAAAAAAAAAGAACTATGTAAAATTCGACTGGAAGTTATTTGCTTTAAAAAAAAAAATAAAAAAATAAAAATATATATATATATATATATTTAAAAAATAAATAAAAATGGGGGGTATTTGTGAAATGCTGGACAGATGAAGATGAACATAATAGAAAAACACTCAAATTCTTACCATAATTTCTCGCAGCCAAGCGCAGGTAACTTTGCGAAACTCAGCATCTGCTTTGTGGTTCAAAACAGGCCAGCAGTGCCTAACCCAAAGCAAGTGTTTTATTGTTTTGACAATGAACCCTACACACTTCTACATATGAATGGCAAAAGTTGATCAGGTCTAACTTTACCTGTATGTCTCGTTAAATCGTGTCGGGTTGAGTCTCTCCAACAGGAAATGGGTTACTATGTAGAAGGCATCCTTGTTTGGTTTGTCGAACATATTCCTATTGCCAATAAAACATTTAACCTTGTTAGAATAAAGCTTAACGTCAAGAGTACTGTGAATGGCAACTTAAGGTTAAATGTTACTTCAACTGAAAGCAGCCACATTAACTAAGTAGCTAACATTATTCAGTATTAATAAGTTTTCCACGACAACAGCAGACTTACGGTCCCAGGTTGATGTGTTTAACGTTTATGTTGGTTTTGCCGGCGATTAACGACAATGCAGTGTCTGGTTGAAGTCCGAGTCCGAGAAGAGCAAACCACAGATATTTTCCATTCTTTTTCTGCAACAATGCCGGGTTCGCCATTATACCCAGTTGGATAAAACAGTGGGAGAGTGTAACGTTACGGTGGCGACTGGTCAAAAACCCAGCCGGGATAGCTTTAGCTGCTAGCTAGCTAACACAAAGTTCACTGTTGGCTAACTTGTTTTGAGTTTGTCAAAATACATTTAACAGACTTATTTTAATCAACAAAAGCTGTCGAGGGAGTGTTACAGAAGTTACAAAACATACGTTACGTTTGATTTCACATTTGTTAAACTAAATTCACACATTTCTGTCAGGGAAACGAAACCGCAGCAGGAACACAAACCGCCAATTTTTTTCCAATAACTACCCGGATGTTGTTAACAAATACTTCCGGTGAGCGAATAACATCAGCGCTATCTTTTGTGTAACCGAGGATTTATTAAGTTGCCTAGACTCAGGTTCGACCATAAAATAAACACGGGCTTCCCATGCCGGAATAGCGGCACTGCAGGTCTTACTTTATGGACCTTTTTTCACAGCAGACATTTTTGACTTGTCATAGTAGGAAAAGCACAGCTGAAATTAATCACCTTTAACGATGGCTCAATTCCATCAAGTGTCCCAGTAAGCGGTTTCAGTGAGTCAGCATGCACAATACCAGGGCCTCTCCTAAGTGGAAGGCAGCCATCATTAATGGGTTTGAATACAACTGTGCTTTTTCTACTATGACATGTCAACATGTATGCCGTGAAAAAAGTCTATTAACCCATAGTCAACTGAGAAGTAACACAATAAAATACCTTACATTTGTTTTATGGGAGGACCTCGTGATACAAAGGACTCATTTTATTCAATGTTGGACAAGGGGAACTGGTTCTAGAGTATGTATCCAACAAAGAAGTGAAGAAACATACAAGCCTCAGGCTTCTTTTAATAGTTTATATAAACCAAGACCACCATTAACAAGCTTTAAAAAAAATATTGCATTGCATTGTAAATAGACCTCTTTCCCAGAATGAATAGTCTGCAGGTTAGCTATCTTACCTGTCAGGACATTGAGCAATTAAAATATCCATCACCAAAGTTGTTTTTCCCCCAGCTACAATTTGCATTTCACTTGCCCTGCAATACCACATTTTAGTGAGTTAAAGTCTAACATGGTAGAATGAAATACAATTAAACATGTTTAATGACGGGATATATATTTAACTTTACACAGTGTATTGTTAATAGTTTATAAATATTTATAAGCCATTATTACATACATTTACCCAACAAATTAGTCTAGGGGCTTTGGAAAGGTGGTGCAGTAATAAAAACACAGGCTAAGCATATGCAGATTTAATTTGTCCTTTTTTTTTTTATTGCAGAACATACAAGTATTTAAGTCTCCACTACAACTGATTAGTCAGAACAGAGTGATAGTAAGAAACAAGTGCTCTTTTTTTCTAATCATTTACATCATTGTAGTTCTTTTAAAACCAGCTGGCAACACTCGGCCACCTTAGATGGATCAGACACTGATGAGTACTTGGAAATCTGAGAGTTGACCCCCAGGGAGCGAGCCAGGTCCTGGGCTGTCTGGTCTGAGGCCACAGTGGTTCCCAAGGCCACCAGCAGCCTAAACACAGCCTCCTTGTCTTGTACCGTCTCCAGAGCTCTACTGGCCACAGACAGGCACTGGGCCTTGGCCTCGAGATCGGGTTGGCTGTGCAGGCAGCCAGCGTAGTTAAGCAACAGAGTGGCCAGAGCAACGTGGATGTTCTTATTGCAGATTGTGGCCAGGTCGGCAGCATGTGATAGCACGGTTTCACGCTGGGCCATGAGGAGGGCTCGGCCGTGCCTGCCGCTAAAGCAGTTACATAGAGTCCGCAGCGCCAGCATCTGGTTGGCAGGACGCCCCTCAGGCCTCATCAGGCTCAGCAGGTGGTTGCACAGCTGGACTCCCTCTGCCTCTCCACAGAGAGTCTCGTTAACCTGTGGGTGGCGCACTGCCAGCCTCATAATGTCCAGGATAGGAAACACGAGGTCTGAAGTCCAGGGGGAAGGAAAGGAGAGTTTGGTTAGCGAACATTAATGAACTAAAGAACCTTAAATCATGTTAAGCTTTCTGCTTTTGATAATTACTTAGCATAAATAATAAAAATCAATCCACAAACATTAAATGGAAGAAACAAATCATAAATTGGGTTGGAATGCTGTTGTTATACCTTCAGGCCAGTGAGAAGCCTTCCACAGCACGTTGATCTCTTGGATGCTTAGGGGAGACATGGAGGAGTTGGGCTCAGAGACAGACACCAGCAGCCTCTGAAGGCTTTCCAGAATCTCTTCGGAAAGCTTGTGCTCCGGAGGGGCACCTCCATTTAGCTCCTTTACCTTGGCTGGTGTGGAAAGAACAAGTCATTGACCCCGACACAGTGAATAAGCTTTAATGAACCAAGTGAAATGGCATTTTGGTACAAAATCTTCATGACAAGAAATGAATTGGAAAGGTTTACTTTTAAAGATGCTTATATTTGCTATCAAATCTTAGGCTTTTGAAATAGTCATGACTAAATAAGCAACATACAAGAAAAAAAAAAAAGAAAAAAACTCATCTTTAGATAACACCTAAAAGTTATTCTGCTTCATCAGGATGGTGTTGGTGCGGTTTGATCAGATTTTATTGACAACGCCCACCAACTGTCATCAGATTCTGATTCATTATTGCTGAATCACCTTTTCCCAACTGAGCGCCACCCACTACAAACTACAGTTAGATTAGATAGATAAATACAGAAATCTCTAATGTGACATAATCAAAACTAAATTAGGCAGGGAAATAATGTGTTTACATAGGGCCCCATTACTCAGTAAAAAGCTGAAAAAAGGTTTTTGGGGCTTTTTGAGAAAAAGCTCAAATCCATTAATAAAGTTCTTAGAAATTTTGTCATTCACAACTGACACGTGTAGACTGTAGAGGCACATCATCAAACCCATACTTGAAATGCTCACCAATGATCTGCGAGGAATTGGCTTGCTCAAAGGTCACACCATCAGTCTTGGGGAAGTAGATGTTAGTTGCCGTCTGTCTGAGGGCTGCTGAGGAATAGGCACCTCCTCCTGCAGAGTAGAGGAGAGTATGATCCAATGAGGAAAACCCTCAACATGTCTACATTCGTCTGCCACTGAACAGCTGTCACAAACAAATCCCTGGTCTTTCGCTCGACACACAAGCAGTATGACCCCAATATCTCAGTTGTTCAAGAGAGTTGGTTTAGTTTGTCTAATGTTTACACTGAGCTGTCCACAATTCCTTTGGTTAGTAACTCACCTGTGAAGGGGTCTGCCACACCTGAAGGAGCACTTGGGTTCGGACCCGACCCTGGGATGTAGCGACCGGAGCCTGTGGGGGGAGAAAAAAAAAAAAAAAACATTTAAAAAGAACATCTCTGGTGATTTTCAGTGAAAAAAATCTTTAAGTAAAAGTACTGTACCTGTGAAAGGATCAGCTCCAAAGCCGCGTCCATCATCAGAAGCCCCGGGGATATACCGAGCTCCTCCTGTCGGATGAAGAAAACACCTTTAGGAAAATACAAATTCAGTCTAATAATCTTTAAATATTGTAATGAACATATAAAACATGCACAGTATATAAGCTGAAAGGGAGAAAAAAAAGAGTAGCTATCTAGCTAAATATCTATCTTTTGGCCTTACCAGTGAATGGGTCACCACCAGCCGGCTGGGCTGGTCCCACCACATGTCCTTTGGTGTTCTCTATTATAAAATTGGCGACCTGGTCGAGGAACATCGGGCTGAGGTCATTCTTCTGCAAAAAGTTGTGCGCTGTCAGCCAAGGGTCCTCTGACACATTGTAAGGCAGCTTCATGGACGGCCCTCCTTCATTCACGTCAATGGTGAAGACGTAGTCGTATTCCTGAGGGGAGGATCCAGGGTCATTCTCTTGACTGTACTCATGCGTGCATGCATAGTTTGCCTTCTCAATAAGCTTGTGGTCTTACCTTTCCTTCATACATCACATTCTTGGAAGTCTGTTGGTTTGAGCCTCCGACCACATCTCCGATTTTCATCCAGCGGTCATCACTGACACTCCACTGATACGCCTCAACCTTCTGTCCATCTTTAATCAGACGCGTCTGTCCGTCACGATTCCCTGGAAGAAATAAGCAAACAAATCTTGACGCAGAAATAGCAATGGCACTTATTCACTATCAGACTGAATTGCGCAATCTCGGGTGTGTACAGTATGAACCAGAAATACCAGATACAGTATGATCAAATTTTCGTACCAGGCTCAACAAGGTGTTCCCTTCCAGGAAGGTCCTCCATTTTAATGTCTCCATAGTCGCCTGTCTTGGGGTCAATGGTGGTTTTGGCGAGTTCATCCTCAAAAGCCTGCAGGTCCTCTGCACTCGCTATGCGGTCCTCAGCTTCCGTAAACACGCGGATAATGCCATCACTGTGGGCAGAGGAGCAGCATCCGGGTTAGCCACAAAACTACTTACTGTACTGTGTATGTTCATCGATGAGTCTCCACCACGTTGTGGAAATGCAGGAGTCAGAAATGAAAGCAGTGAACAGTGCTGAAGTGTTAGAACGCCAAATGCAGTTCTTACCTGGCCCCGATAGCTATATCACCATTAGGTAGAATGCAGCAGCACCAGACAGACTGGGCAGGCAGACGGATTGTCTGAGAGCACTCTCCCTGCCTCCATATCCTCAATGTCCTGTCCTCTCCTGTGCTTATGAAATCTAAGGAGGAAAGCATCAGTCTAAGGTCAGGGAGGGTGAGGCAGCTACCATCTTACAGCAGGAAAACAAATGGATGCTAGTCACACACACACACACACACACACACACACACACACACACACACACACACACACACACACACACACACACACACACACACACACACACACACACACACACACACACACACACACACACACACACACCTCTTTCATAGGGATGTAAATATCATATATATATATAAATAAACAAACCTTGGCTATTGGGGAAGACAGCTAAGCTGTAGATGTAGTTGGTGTGGCTGGAATAGACCTGTACACATTCGCCTGTCACCAGCCACCTTCTGATACTCGTGTCATTGCTGCAAGAGAAGAACTCATTGTTGCTGATCACTGCCAGTCCCCTTACACAGTCCTCATGGCCTAAAAGGGAAACAAAACAGGTTGGGTCTTAATCATGGATTTTAAAACACATTGACCATCAGACAAGTGTTTTGAATTATTATGGTTGATTAGATTAGCATGATTAGCCCAAATAATGATACAATTTACTATTTTAATTTTTGATCTGACATAATTTCATTTATTCATTCACATTAGTTGTTTGCTAAAATCAGGTAAAGTTAAAAGGACTGTGGGTGGACTGCTTACAATAACCATGTTTAAGAGGCAAGTTTAAAAACAATCCTACTTATCAACAGCCACAGTTACACTTTTATTCACACGCTGGGCTAAAAAAAAAAAATCAAAGACAAAAATATTTTGTTCACTTATATCAACCACCTGCAAACCCTCACCTGTAAATGTCTTCTCACAACGGCCAGCTTTCCAAAGCTTTATGGTCTTATCTGCTGATCCAGACAGCATAAGGCCTTGTTCAGGTAAGATGACCACTGCCCACACTGCTGCAGAGTGGCCCTGTAGCAAAATTAAAAAGCCAAGATTTTGCTCCATCACACCGCCCTTTAATATTTTTGCTTGTTACAGTTGCATACATGAAATCAATATCAAAAGTTATTGTAAAAGTGCAAATGTCAACCACAGTCAGTGTTAGGGAAGACATAATTTGACAAACTGCCTCTTAGTGAAAACTCTCCCAAGAGAAGTTCAGAGTAAGATCACAGAAGCTTCAGCATACCTGCAAGGTCATCATGCACTTCTCATTGAGCCAGACTTTGGCTGTGGTGTCCCAGGAACCGCTCAAAAGTGTCCCAAACTTCCCAGAAGACAGAGTGCAAACTGTGGAGATTGAACATAAGAAAGCTGGAATGAGCACACTGAGGCAATTTCCTAACAACTAAGTATAGCAAAAATGATTGAATCTTTAAACCAGATAAACTACAGATGTGCTAGATAAAAGCAGAACAAATTACATTATTAGAACGTCATTTTCTGGGAGTGTACAGTGAGGCACAACTCACCTGTGTTTTTGTGACCAGTGAGAGTGAACAGGGGCTGTGATTGGTCCATTGTGAAAACACATATGTTATTATCATTTCCACCTGTGGCAATGAGTCCTCGAGGATATGTTTCACTAGGTGCAATGATGCATACACAGGATACAAAATTGGAGTGGCCAGACATACTATGCATCTCTGTGAAACCTTTATCTGGGCTGTCAAGAGAAGGGAAAAGAGAGAACGACATCTTAAGAGAACGGAGTTACTTGTGTTGGAACCATAGACCGTTAATATTAACGTATATGGTTGGAACAAGTGGTTGACATTGTGTGGCTGATAATTGCAACAAAAAAAAGGTCAGTAAATGAACTGACATACCAAAGACCAATCTAACGATAAATCTGGTCGACTTTTGCACGCACTCGATCATCCGCGCTGTGTATATTGAGAGTTGCAGTTGAATGAATGACAAAGCTAATTTGAGTAAACGTTAGCAAACAGCTTACTAGCTAGCTAACTTAGCTAACGTTACCAATGTTAACACGGATGTATTAATAGTACGTAAATTCCCTGGGGGTTGTTAATTGGCTTGATACTTTTCTTGGTCAGGGCACCTTTCCTGGTGACATATTTACTTGTAAACTGAACTAAATCCTAGCCAACCACCACAATTAGTTAGCCAATAGCAGGCTTATGCTAGCTACCTTGAGTTTGGGACCCAGACTCTTCCGGTTCGGTCTCTGGACACAGACACAAAAGCTCCCTCTGGAAAAACGGCAGATGCGAGTCCCCTGACGTCCATTTCGTGGCCCGGGATGGAGCAGCTGAGTCTGTATGAGTTCGATGATGCCATTTTGACCCGACAACACGATGAAACTACCACAGTAGAGTTATGCTAAAGCGGCGTTGCTGTCAACAAACACCGGCCGCTAATGCTAGCGGAAGTTGAATTACGTCACTGACATGTCATGTCAGTGAACCCGACTCTGAGAGAAAAAAAATGCTAGAACCTACCGTCTTTGTTAATGGAATACATATTTCAAGTCACACATGTAGTAATAAACATGTAAGGAATTAATGTTAGGCTACTTCTACTACAGCAAAAGCTAAATTCTTCCACGGGGAAAATTTGTGTAATTATTATACATCCATGTGTGAAACTCTCGTTTCCTCAATGTTTAATGGAAACCAAAATGGCTTTTAATTTTTAACCCCAAAACATTGCAATAATTCCAATATGAAATTGTGCACAATATTTATCCCACTAACACATTTGTTTCAACACTTGTGGCTGTAGATAAATGTGAATTTTATCAAATTGAACAAGAAACTAGGATACTATACATTTTTGGAAAGTCAGTAGACCTATACATTGGAATTCTGAAACATAATTGGGAAGTAGGCCTACTTTAACTATCAAAACAATCACTCAATTGAGCTGGAAGCCAAGGATGTAGTATTATACTATGAAAACAAAAACAAGACAGTACAAATATTAATTCTACTGGGAAAATGTCACATTCTTTCAGAATTGAATTTTGAAAATATTTTGAGTCTATCCAAATTATAAATAAGAAAAGTGTTCATATTTAATATGCTACAAGATAATTTTTTTTAAAGAAATGTAATAGTATTGCCTACCTTTTAGTTATTATATTTATTTATATTTATAATTTTTACTACCGTTATTTTTATTTATTTAATTATTAATTTTTCTTGACATGTTACTGTAGTAGGGTAGGCTTCATTTATTTTATGTCCTAATAATATAAGAGTGTATCGCCTTGAGAGGAGAGGCAGTGGCAGCAAAAACTGTCCTGTCCTGTTAGTAGTGTCCTGTACACTGTCCTGTGACATGACTGTCCCGGGACAGTGTCTTGGAGTCACAGGACAGTGTACAGGACATTGTTTGACTGTCCCGGGACAGTCATGGAGTCACAGGACATGTGTACAGGACACTACTAACAGGACAGGACAATTTTGCTGCCACTGCTGCTGCTTGAGAGTAAGACAGGTCTTGTTTGGCTCTTTAATGAGTATGCCGACCTTTTTTATAATTCATGTTTTTGTAACCTGTTGTATAATAATTTACACATTAGTGTTAATGGAGGCGGGGAATTAACGTCAATATTGTTATATTTGCTTCAAATCAAATTATATAATAATAATAATAATAATAATAATAATAAAGTGGTGGTAAGTTGTAAGCCTTAATGTTGTCGACAGAGTGTATTCACAAATTCGTTTTTTTTAAATCACAGAAGTGAACGAAGCCTGTACATAGCCTACTTCACCAGAAGGCGGCAGCAGACGGTATTTTCCCTCTTGCCGCTGGTGCACTGCGCTCTTAAGTCCCCCGCCCACCTGTCCACGGCATCAGCTGCCGTAGAACAATACAAACGGAAACCACAAATGTTGTCGTTCAAATAAAAGCCTAAGGAGTGTACTGTATATTAACAGTCTATGGGGTGTACACATAGACATAAAACAATGGATGCACAGTTAAATCAGAGGTCCAGCATTCAGCAGCTCCCACCCAAAGAGTAAAACATTTTCTCTAAAGATTTTGATTATCTGGAACAATCACCCGTACCAAACCACCACGATTATATGTGAACCCAACAAAATATTAGTCTGTTAACCAGCATTACATGAAGATAGATAGATAGCTAAATAGATAGTATGCCTACTTTGTTATGTTATAGTACTCATTCAACGGTATAATCAGTTGTCAATTAGTCCCAATGGTGAATTATGATATTGTAGCAGCCATCACAATAAAAAAAAAAAATTGGCAACATAAGGAGACTCAAATAGGCAATTAAGAGAGTAAGTAAAACAGAAATTAAACAAATTGCTTAATTGGAATTGCATGGAGCACTGAACTATTTAATTAACCTAGGTTAATATATAGATACAGAAGCTCAATATTTGCTTAAAAAGGGATTGCTTGAAAGGCCAATATATCGATTATCATACTTGCTCATTCATTTTCCGTCAGCGTTGGTTTTGTTTGTTTTTCATATAATTACTTTGTAGCAAATTAAAATACCTACAAATCAACTAAAAAAAAAACATAAATTAAATCTACCAAATACGCCACTGTTCAGATGGCTAGGCTACTTGTTGTTATTATTAAACGTGTTTTATGTATTACTAGAATATAATCCAATGAAAAAACGTGTTTTATTTTTTAAATACAAATCAACCGGAAATGTATTTTTTTTTGTATCGCATCCTGCAGGTAGCAAACCAGTGTTCCTGTCCAGCCGGTCCAGCAATAGGGTCCATCCCACAGACGCTCGGATGAGGAAGTAGCTCCACTGATACCGGATACCACTGATACGTGCGTTAAATAATACAGCAACTGGAAAGTATGTATCTTTTTATTTTCGCGTAGGAAATCGTGACTGACGCTACACACGTTGAATTATGTAATTTCGAACGCGAGTTCATTATATCACGCTAGCCCGCTGATGTTACATAGTAACCATAACGTTAGAGCCAAGCCCCTCTCTGCTGCCAGTGCTATCAGTTGAATGATGGAGCAGGCGAGGTTTTGCAGTAACAAGGGCTTGAATAGGTTTATAAGAGCTGCTTACAGTATGGTAATTTAGACTGGGTTATATTAGCAGATAATGTAATGCTAATGTAAGAAATCTGTGTAGGTTTGTTAGTTAAGGTTGGGCTTGTTTCTAGACACCTGCTTTATAGCAGAGTAGTGGCAGTAGTAGGCCTGTGTTGAGGTTTCATCTCATGACCTATTTCAGGGGGAGCATGACCCAATGTGCCCCTCAGTACATGTCAGATCATGGTGGGATCTCGATCCTATTATTTTGCTGTTGGTTAGTCATCTATACATAATATCTTTCACTGTCATGTCACAGTATTTGGGGCAAAATCTCACAGCTTTGTGACGCAAACTAACACTGATGATGATGATGGTATCATAGAAACCATACAACAATGTCAGAAAAACATGTATGTCAAGTTTATTAACTATGTGTGAGGGCGCAGGCAATGTTTAGTCAGCCAATTCCTGTCTGTTATCTGGAGATCTATTTCCAACCATCAAATGAAATGGAGATTTTGCATCTGTTGGTGTGTTGGGGGTACACTGTAGGTTTCCCCCGGAGTTCCAGCAGCCATGAAGCTTCGACTACACTTTGTGGTGGACCCCATGGGCTGGCTGTGTATCAGCGTGGTGTTTGGGATCTGGCTCTACAACACTTTCTTCATTCCTAAACTGGTTCTACTTCCACACTACAATGAGGGACACATCCCATGGGCCATAGTTGTTTGTGAGTTGCCTTGTTCCCACTGTAGGAATTTCTTTGTTGACACACATGAGAGATTAATAATAACATTTCTCAACTATTTTGGGCAGAACCATTGAAAACAAGTAATTGGAATTTCTGACTAGGCTGTATGAATCACATGCTTTAAGTCAAATTAACCACTGTGTATTCCCTCAGGTTATTACATAGCATCAGCGCTCTGCCTAGCAGCCCTATTCAGAGCTTCCACGGCAGATCCCGGCCGTCTTCCTGTGGACCCCAACATACCTCACTCTGGTATGGATACAGAATCCAGTGTGTCAGTTTGTGCACATTTAACTGTTTATCCATAAATCTTCATTCCTGTAAATAACTGAACATAGTCGATCTAGCATTTTCATTCTCTGCCAGTTTTGTTCCTCATATTAATTGATATCAGCTAATACTTTCAACAGTAAATAGGTTTGAATATGGTATTACTGTGTCACTTTGTCTGCTACTAATGCCACTTCTACCAGTAGTAACCAACAAACAACTCATTGTTGTTATATGTTACAGAGCGAGAGCACTGGGAGTTGTGCAATAAGTGCAACTTAATGAGACCTAAAAGGTCCCACCACTGTAGTCGCTGTGGCCATTGTGTACGCAGGATGGACCACCACTGTCCTTGGTAAGGACACACACACACACACACACACACACACACACACACACACACACACACACACACACTCACTCACACTCATGAAGGTGTTACGTTATTAGACACCTATTAAAAACAGTGTTGGAAAGTAGAAATAAATAGGAATACAACAAAATGCAAAATCATTTTATGAAGTATATAGTTGCTTTGCAGGCTTTTGCTGCAAATATAATTCTGGGAGAACATTTTTTTCATGGACACATCTTAAATCCTGTTTATTTACTTCCAGGATCAATAACTGTGTGGGAGAAGACAACCACTGGCTCTTCCTGCAGCTCTGTTTCTACACTCAGGTTCTCAGTTTGTTCACCCTGGTGCTGGACTTCTGCCAGTACTATTACTTCCAGCCACTGACAGGACTAGACCAGGTACATAATATTCTCAGCAGAAAAATGTTTTTTCTTTTAGAGCTTACAGACTGCATATTTCATACGTGCATGTGTAGCAATTTGGACTGCTATTCACTGTATTTATGTAGTTGTCTTAAGTACTGTGTGACAGTGCTAAAAGCTTTGTTTCATCCTGTAAAAATCAGCTACAACACCAATATAAAAGTTAATCTTTTACTATGAAAAAGTTATCACATGACGATAAGAGGATTTTACAACAAAGGGCTGACGTGTTTTTCTTCTGCAAGGAGAAGTTTACAACACGCCATGAACTGGCTCTGCTGCGAGTCTCAACACTCATGGGTTTGGTCATGTTTGGTGGCATGTCTAGCATGTTTTACACTCAGATGGCAGGCATCCTCTCTGTGAGTACTGAGTAATGACTAGACGTCTCATTACCTTGTTTTAAATGACATTTCCTGCTGTAATTATGTAATGTGATTATGTCTTCTCTTAACACACTGCAGCAACCCTTTCCAAGCTAATGTAACTGTTTAGTGTCACTTTGTAGGATCTATCGAATATGCATGAAGGGTACTTATTTGCAGTGTAATTTAGCATGTTTGTCTTATTGAAGCAAGTTCTGTCTCTTTAAGAACAATCTCGCAAACTAGGCAGCAGCACTCAGCTGCGGACAGAACCAAAAGACATAATACACAAAAATAAAACAATCAATGCCAATAATGGAGTGATCAATAGAAGAAAAAAAAAGCGAGAAAGTCTGGGGGTCAGGCTGTTTGTGTTAGATATGTGTGTTTACTATCTTGCAGGTAAAGGGTTGACATCGTTTTATTACAAGCCAAAGTGATTTACAGGCTTTCATCAAGAATTTTGTCAGAGCCGTAATGTTAGAAACGTCTATACGTATTTAGAGAATAGTGTTTAATAGATGGAGCTGTCTACAGGAGCAATAGATGAATGAATCCTCTCATTTTGCATTGTTCTCTCCTTTTTTCTCCCTTACAGGATACCACCACCATTGAGAAAATGGCTCTGTTCTCAAAGGAAATGTGAGTCTGTTTAGCTCTGTTTGTCCTTATGCCCCCCTTATCCACTTTCTTGCCGAGAGTTAGTTTAGAAGATTTATACCACTCTTAACGTCTGTCCATTCTCCAAAGCTCTCTAAAAACATTATATCTTGTTTGTTTAATCTGTACAGAAACTAAGTTGTGGTTTTATGGGGGATTCTGTGCTGGACCGTTTCTTACCTGGGCACAGTGACTTCCTGGAGTTTTGACATCACCTTGAGGTTGTCAGGCAATCAACAGAGACTCCAAACGAGAACATGATTTGTTAATTAGTGAGCTTTGGAGCTGCTTGTAGGCGGGTTTTGTTACCTCCGGACAAAGCGGGGCTAGCTGCGTTTACAGTCTTTATGCTAAGCTAAGCTAACTGGCTGCTAGTATCACTCTCACACAGTCAGTTTTAACATAAAAAATTGGCTTTTTTTTGTATCTTCCTTTCAGATATGGCTCAAAGAAATCTTGGCAGTGGGCGCTAGCCGAAGTTTGCGGCACTCGTTGGAAACTCCTGTGGCTCATCCCGCTCCGAAACAGACAGCCGCTCCAAGCCAGCCACCACTTCCGCACCCACGTGTAGGCCGGTAACTCTACAGTTCCTCCTGCCTGCACAGATGTTCTAGCGGCTGCCATGATGAAACACTGTATGCACACTTAAGAATCCATCTGTTCGCCTTCACCGTCCTCTTTTGTGCTATGGGAGCTAGGCAACAGTCTTGGTTTGTTGATACTCTAAGCTTTTTTTTGCCTTTCTCTACAAGGCCCAGACTGGCAGTAAACAGGGTCAAGAAACACCTAAGAGAGTGACGGGAAAATGTTGCTTTTTTTTACTCACTGTGACTGCTATTTTTAGCATTTGGAAACCACTTTAAATGGCTAATTGCATCAGAAGGATGGCAGTCTTCACCTGAAAGCAGCTGGCGAAAGGGACCCCTCTCAGGTTACTTTAACAAAGAGCCTTTCCTACTGACCTTTAATCAGCTACAGACAGAACAAGTGTGTCTATTAGAAAGGCAGGTTTTTTTCATATAAGGTTTGTGCCTTGTTTCTTTAAACTATGTTAACCTTTTTATTTGTCAGGCATGAGCTGTGTTTTTGTTTTGATATTTTCTGGTTGGTGATGTCTTGTGAATAGTGCAGGAATCGGCCGCCAACTGCATTGCTTTAATTGGTGATCATTTGATGATTCATGAATGTTTTATTACATTGTTCTATGAACGTTTTATCTATGAAGTGATGTTTTATGAAGCATGGCGAAAGAACAAAGTTCATAACTTGAAGGCTGATATGTGACACTATTATGACACAAAATGACAGACGGTTAGCAGTTGACCATGAAAATTAGTTTATGCTATCAATC
Source organism: Perca flavescens (assembly GCF_004354835.1). NCBI lineage: Eukaryota > Metazoa > Chordata > Actinopteri > Perciformes > Percidae > Perca > Perca flavescens. The sequence goes on from NC_041349.1 coordinate 22,867,003, forward strand.
TTAGGCTGTATATGTTCTAATCAAACGTGCCGTATAATCAAGTTGTTTCTTTGAGTATAACAAACATTCCACAGCCAATTCATATCATTGCCTGATCATAATCTGTTGTGAAATCCTTATTAATGGGGTTAGAGTGCCACACACTATCCTCAACGATAACTTAAATCACGCTGTTTATCTTAAAAGAATGGTTCAACATTTTGGGAAATACACTTTTTTGCTTTTCCGCCAAGTGTAAGATGAGAAGATATATACTCTCATGCCAGAAAGTGTAAATGATCTTCTTATCTAACTCATGGCAAGAAAGCAAATACATGTAATTTACAAAATATCGAATGATTCCTACAAATCGCTGTCATAGTTACGTCTTAAATGTGTCTGAACTTGTGGCTTTATAAATGCGTATCTTTATAAGTAATTCAAAAACTAGCAGATTAGTCTACATGTGGTGACATACAGCTAGTTGACACTTGACACAACACTGAGTTATTTATGGTGTTTTTTTGCTGTAACGCTATGGTACTGTTAAGAGATTTGTTTGAATTATTTAACAGGATACTTAAGGAGAAGATAATACAGTGCATATTAATACTGGCATAGCGTGGTTGTCATGGTATATAATACTTTGCAATCCCATAGCTAAACCTGTACAAAAACAAAGCTTACCATGTGTGGTAAATATATAACAATATCGTAGTAGTTTTAAGTGCCTTTCTAGGTCTTCTTTTTACTTACGGTACATAATCATCATGTTGGTCTCCATAAAAGCCAAAGACCTGGGGAAATGTTGCAATAGTGTTTTAGTAAATGCATGTTTTACCAAATTTCTGAAAGTAGCCATTCAATATTATGCACTGATTTACAAAATATCGCTGTCTTGTTTCACTGCATCAATGGCACTCTGAAAAGAAAGTCTCCACTTAAAGTTATTGTATTTTATGTGTATCTTCTGTTTTAGTCATATCTTCAGTCAGATTGTTTGTATTCGCATGAGTGTGTTGATCACTATGCTCAGTGGTTTTTATAACTCAGATTCAGGTTCTTGGATGTTTGTGTGAATTATTATTTTGATTTCAGTTTGTTTGGTGGTGGGCAAATGTGTGTGATTGACAAATAAGGGGGTACTGATAGTTTACATTCAATTTATTTTACAAATATGTTTTTAAAGCAATAAGCATTACAAGTAAAGCCATCTATATTGTTACAACAGTAGTGAAAAATCTGATATGTATTGTATCTGTAAGTATGTAAACTGGGTTTCACTTATTACTCACTAACCAGTGATTACCCAACTTACACGTGTCAATACTTCAGTAACCTCAGCCACGATTAGCACTACTGTAGCTGCTGTGTACAGTTTTACAGTATATTGTTATTTAACATGTCAGCCTCAACGCCTCATGTTGTTAGGAACAGAATAACAGACAGGCTTGAGTTTGTTTGATTTGAACCAAGAGCTGTGGGAGACTGGAGGTGGGGGCAACTTACAGATGGGGGAAAAAGTTCTCTGCGGTTCTGCAGACCACAACAATCCGGTGCAACCAAGGCAGGAGTTGGCGTCCCCCAGGGCTCTCAGTTTGTATCTGGGCAGTTTGCTTCACATTGTTCCTTTGCTGTTTTTGGAATGTGTTTTTAAGCATTTTTTATTCATACCTCAAACACTGGAGCAGTTAAGTTTTGTAAAATAAATAATTACACCACAAATATGTTATCCATTTCTTTATGTGTAAAAAGCCTATGGAAATTTGAGCGTATTCTTTTCTTTTTTTCAGCTTGCCATTTAGACACCTAATTTTCACTGCAGTTGAGGCTTTCATTTAATGGAAATAATTAGCTAAATTAGGGTAACACATGATGTCAGTATTTTCAGAAACAGCATTATCGGCATTTATATTAATCATTCATATACTGTACTGCATAGTGCTCTAGCATCACTTTATAAACTTGTAACCGTATATATAGCATTTTAGCCGAAGAGCTAACACTAACAAAATTAGTTAGCTAACCTAACACCACTTAGTTAACAGGCAGCATGTTTCTATTGTCATAACATTATCTCAATCTTTCAGTGAATGTCTCTATTCTTCTTTTTTTATGATCAATCTTTTATTATTTTTATATTTTTCTTGGTTGCGGTTGAGCTGGCTAGCCAAATTTTCTTCAGTCTCCCAAGTAGGTGTAATTTAGAGTCATCATTAAGTAACAAAACAATCATGTCAGTAGAAATTAGACATCCTATCACATCAGATATTATTGATGTTGTTTTATTCCAAAACTCATGCACCTGTTCACACTCCCAGACCATGTGCGTCTCTATTCTTCTTGAAGTAAATATGTCTTGACATGATTACTATATTTTGTCAGGTTTGGGGCTAGAGACTCTTTCATGTCTTGGAAGCTAGATATGACAACAGTGGGTGAAAAAGACATTAATGCTACCTACTTTTGAAGAGCAATGTGTTAATATAAGTAGATGGAGCATATTCAAAGACTGCAGATAAATTGCTTCCCTTTGTCTATTAAGTGATGTAACCATCTGTAAAATGTGTAATGTGATGACACAGAGGCCCACACTCAGAAATGACAAGATGGATCCTTCTGACCTGTTGAACACACACAACAGGCTATTTCAGAGAATATCTACAGTATTAGCTGTTTAAACCTTAAAAGAGTAGCATTTGAATGGACTCATAATGTTTTCTGCCATGGACAAAATATCTACTTTAAACAAACAGACAAAAGTTGTATTCTAATTCTAAATGGTCATTTTCCTGAATAGTTCTTAAGTCCCAGTGAGGCGTGTGTAATGTGTGCATGATCCGTGAACATAATCTATGTGTATTGTCTAAAATGGTTACAGGTTTAAACACGCACATAGGCAAATGCAGTGACGCACACCCATTTTATTGCCCTCAGCAACCCCAACTAGATTGTCTTGACCAACCAGAAACCTTGATTTGTTCCCAAACCAGTTCATCATGGAATAAATTGGACGATGAGGATCAAGATTGTTTTTATTATGCCACAGGTTTCTCAGTATTAGCATTTGTGAGCAAGAAATTGATAATTTGTATCGTAATTTGTAAGTCACATTAATAAATCCAAACTGTTTGTCCTTACATTAACAACACCATGGTTCTTAATGTTATCAGGTTACCAGCCACCAAAATAAGACCACATAATAGCGGTGAGGGTAAAAATGTATTTAATTAAAACATTACATTACGCTATTCATGAAATTTGAATATCCTCCTTTTCTAAGGGATCTCCTCAATTCTGTAAAGGACACCTCATGATCCTCAGACCACACGTTGGGCACCTATAAAATACATTATCAGGGTTAAATATTACAAAGCATAGCTGTCCTCAATTACCTAATATTTGTATGTCATCCCTCTTGCAGTATTATCGCTGATGCTTGATCTTGATGGAGATGCTTCACAATATCTTTGAAGATATGTCAATTAGTACAGATGAATTACAAAAACATATTGTCCTGGTCTGTTGTTTTTCAGAACTAACATCTTAACCAGTTTCTGTACAAATATTATTAACACACACACACACACACCAGTGTGTTTCCATGAGCCTAGGGTGAAATTTAATTAGTGAGTCTGGGCTTTGGGACAGTAAAATTGAAGGAGTCCTGTCTAGATAATAGCAGTCTGCAGCTGCCTGGGTTAAATGTGCTCTTAATCTCTGGTAATGGTTGGTCAACTGGACTAATTAAATAAGTGACCACCTGCTACTTACAGTCTATGACATCTGGCTGAACAAAAGAAATAATTAGCCACATGCTTGATAAACATAAACTATGCTCGGAACAGTTATCTCTCAGATGCAAGGCTGTTTACCTGTCTAGGATTGGAGTTAGTGGCTTGGCGTGTTCTGCTGCAATTTTGCCAAGCCGAGACAAGGATTAAGTCTCATAGATGGAAGATAGAATTTATGATCGGATCACAAAAATTATTGGTAGCATGGTCATTTTTAGATTTCTATCCATATGGGCCATATATCCTTTATGACTTGGTGATTAGAGTCATCCTCAACATCAGTTTTGCTTTGCTTAGAATGTAGTTCTTCTGTGAAGATCCCATATGTTTGACAAGCAACAATTTGTAGTTGTTGTTGGTGGTGTTTCTTATCATTCACAAACTTTTATGTGTCCATAAAATGCTACATAAAACAATCCAATCAGCTTTTCAAGTCTTTCAAATAAACCTTCTCAGTAACCTTATTCTATATATTGACATAGTAAGAAACTTTTATTGTATTCTTTTACACTGTTCATGAAGGCATAATTAAATTTGTTAGACCTCAGCGAGTCATGTGGATGGGTTGCCAGTGGCAGGTGTCTGCTACATTCCTCCATTTTCAGCTCCGCAGCTGAACTTCCTGAACATGGAGGTATTGATTGGCCTATTGATTTTCAAATAAGCTCTTGTTAGAAAGTAGAAATCCAATTAAAAGTTGAACTTGAAACAGTTAATCCAATCAAGACGTTGAAATGTATCGATTTTTAACCTCAAAATCAATAAGGTGCACGCGGCTCTCGCATGAACTCGGCCCTGAACATTTTCCTTTCTCCAAAAGAATGAAGAACACATTTGAGTCAGATGAATAATACAATTTCCTGACAAGGAAATGTACTATAGTTGATCCTACATAGTGATGTTACTAATGTTTGGGGTCAATTCAACTTCAGAGGATGAACTCCCTGTTTGACTCCTAATGAACACATGTAAAAAACTTTGAAAAAAGTAAGAGAAATTCAAATAGACTAATTTGCGATTCAGGAAGGGTACAGCTGTGTATAATGTGCACCAATTGCACATGAAAGTCCATTATTTTTAACCTTGTATTACAGCTTGCTCTTCAAACAGAAGTAAGGAATAATTTTCTGTAGTGGATATCTGAAACATCAGTTCAAAATCATGTTCATAAGCAATAATCTCATAAAATTGGAAAAGGTCTTTAAGTATGATAATGGTGATAAAACAATGTTAAGTATGTTTTAAGAGCTGTTAAAGAGGGCCAAATGTTTACTGCAACAGAACATTAAAATAAACCAGTTATTTTTGAGATGCTAAATAATGTGTAAAGGAAGGAATACAATGTAAAAACATATAACCATAAAGAAGAAATGTTCAAAAGCCTCACACAAATGAGAATATAAACAAGATGACATTTGCCTTTCATGATGACTGCTGAATGTTTTATTGTCTTATAAGAACCAATTAAATTAGCTAGCTCCAAATTAGGCTCCTAAGTAGTGCTTTATTAAAGTCAGGTGGGCTGAAAAGGTCAACTGTGAACAGTCACTTATTAAAAGCCGCTATGCAGTGCAAAAATACATAATCTTGTCTATACTGCAGGTGCCTAATTAGAGAGTATTATTACCAATTAATCTCCATCACATTTCTATGAATTGTCAATTGTATTTTGTGAGATGCAACCATAAGGGCTAAAATCTAGTATTCAATATCTTCTGACTTGAGTGTATATGCGCCAAAAAAAAAAATTCTCTTGCGCTGTATTTTCCACTTCATCTATTTGTTGTAACCAATGCTAAGTAACTGTTGCTAAGTCCACCCACCATCCCTGTGGGGAAATCCAGCTGCCACCAAACGGCCTCAGTGAGGAGGATTGGAATGTGGCAGGAGAGAAAAGGTCTTTTCAGCTGGCATTCAGATAACATTTACATGGACACGCCAAAGGTCTTAATTCATGGATCAAAATACAGTTGGCTCCAGTGAACCCTGACATTGAATGCAACAGGTCTCTTGATCTTGATCTTGAGCTTCATGACTGCATCATAGCTTATAGATTGGACCGCCTTTGAATGAGAACAATCATTTTTCAGTGACAATAGAAAATCCTTTAACAAAGTCCTCACACTGTGCATTTTTCTATGCAGAAGTAGTTAGACGTCTCACTGGACCTTTAGCTCAGTGCCACACAGGGATATCAAGCTGCCCTGGATAACTCCCAGCACTGGTGAAGGGGGAGGAGGGGGGGGAGAGAGAGAGGGGGAGGAGGTTGATGTAGGAGGGGTGGGGGGTGGTGATAGGGGCTGGTGAGGGTTGCAGCGTCACGGCTCTTGTAATTACCACAAGTCAGGTTCAAGTCACTGGTCAAGTTGTTGCTGATTTTTTTTTTTTTCTTCCCATGATGCAACTTTGTCAAGGACTGGCCTAAATGTGGCACAGCATGCCTCCACTGGTGCCCCTTTGATTAGGTGTCTTATCTTCCACGGGGCTGCGTCCGATGACAGCCAGGAGCGAAGTGATGGCTGGTACACTGACAGAGAGGTCCATTAAATGGCAGCTTTGTTATGACATGTCAGCAAGGACATGGTGGATGGTAAGTGGAGCTCTTTTGTCTTTACGACCACCATTGTTAAGGACATCCCTATCAAGCAAAATCATCTTAAAAAAGCTATTTTTTTCATTGAATACCCTGTCTTTAATGTTATGATGTCTTCTGAAATTGTGTGGGAAAGTACATCTGTAATTAGCCATGTCTAGTCTCCAACTGCAACACCCAAATACCATGTTCTGCTGATTACCCTCTTGAAATATTATTTACCAGTTGGTACTATCATTTTGTGTTGCTTTTGGGAGTTGCTGTGTGTGTCTTTGTGTGTCTGTGCCCAGGTCAAGATTGACTACATTGGCAGAAGTGAAGGATATTGTGGAGGAGGCTTTGTAATATGAAAGGTTTTGAGTGCAGCACTTTACTTTTACCGTCACATTCAAAGGAGATGTGTTTTTATTTATTTATTTTTGGCTTTTATTGAAGAGATAGCAAGAGCATCCCTGGCAGGCACTAACATTCATTTCTGAATTTATGTGATCCTCAAGGCCAGCAGTTGAATCGTTGATCATTGAACTTTTTTAATACCAGGTATACTGCAAGGAATCAAGGTTTTTATAGGAGAGGAGTGGTCCAAATGGGCTTTTAAAATAGCATTGTTTAGTTGCCGAGATGAATAACTAAAGGGACTATTTAGCTTCCCTTCAGTGTAAGAGCGTTCCTCAAGTGCACCTCTCTGTGCACCCTCTGCAGTGTTAATTTGATAGTGTCGGACAAAGAGCTCTTTCTCCAGCCCGCGCCTTTCCCATGCTGAAGAGGCAATGCGGGCTGACATTTCTCTCTGAATATTTATTTACTTGTCCGACTACAGTCGCGCTTTTATTGTGCTCCATCACCAGGGTTTAAGTTAAAGATGGTTTGTCTGTCTCAATGCATATGAGCTCAGAGCTCAGGCCATGCTGCTGGTGTTGCTTGCTATACTATTTTGTCCTGTTTTCAGTCATGTTCTATGTTCAATATATACATGGCAAAAATGTATGAATTTAATTCTAGTGATAGTCATTCTTTGCTCTTGCTATTGCTACGGGAACATGTTTATTCTATATGCATTTAAATTATGCTGCTTTAAAAGAAGACATCAAATACAATCGAATCAGCTTCAACTCTTATATCTGCAAGTTCATGTTGAGAGAGAGCCTTCGTGCTTTTTAGAACTCAGAGGGGATTATAAGAGCAATTTCAGCAAGCAGGGACAGAACATGATGTGAAGTCTGTCATGGTCAGAAAAAGCATTTAATTCAAAGTTCATACCAAAGATTAAAATATAATAAGGATTGACCAGCTGAACTGCTGTCGTGAAAAGTTACCCACATCTGTTATGAAAGGCCTATAGGAAATGGTGTAATTGGTAGGAAATGGCATGATCACACAGTGAAGTTCCTACAACATTTTTGCTCACTCAGGTAATAGAAGCAGCAGTAGCAGTAGCCTTGTAGTACGACTATATAAATATATACATATATATATATATATATATATATATATATATATATATATATATATATATATATATATATATATATATATATATATATATATATATATATATGTATATTACAGCTTATTACAGCTTATTTGGATACCACATGATTTTTTTTTGGGAATCAAAATTATATTTTGTATCCTAGGCGATGACCAGTCTTTACTAAGATAGATGTCCAGCATATTGATATGATAATAGATTATAACCAGATGACACAGGAGGTAACTACGGTAACAGCACTGGTACATCGCCACCTAATGGTGTAAAAAAAAACAAAAAAAACACTGGTATTGTGCATAATGGCTTACAGTCACACTGGCTTACTGAGACACTTAATTAGAACATACCCTTTGTTAATGGTTTTAACACATGCTTTTCCTACTATGAATATTTGTTCTCAACATGACATACGTAGCCTGTTTTGTTTTAATCAAAGGTGTTAATATTTTCAAATTTGTCTAGAAAATATATAGCATGTAATAACTGAATGGTGCTTAATAGCACTGTTGCTGTGCCAATTCTCTGAACATGGAGACAAACTTCTTTACAACTCTCCTGTAGGCTTGTGTTTTAAATTGCTTAAATGAGACAAAAACATCTCTACGTTTAAAAACGAATTTGAGCCATAAGATATTCTGCAACTCAGTTTTAATTCTCCAGTAGGTCCCAGACAAGCAACTAGCAGTTCTGTTTGTGGCCACATGGGGGTGGTAGGTCCGCATTCAGAGGTGATGAATCTGTGAAGGCTCATGCCATGTGCACCAGTAAACTGGCATGATATAATGCTGGGTAAATGGAGGCACAGAGAATATGGAGTCAGGGGATGTGATAATGAGTTAGCCTTTGATGGTATCTTGCCCATTAACAGAAATTAAAAGTAAAATACACTAGATTTAAAAGTAAAACATTGTTGGAAATAAATACTGTATAGATACTGGGTGTATTAAAAAAAAGTATTCTAAAATGTATTGAGTGTGCTTGAAATGATCCATTTAGTAGGGGTCTAAATGAGTGGTTTTAAAGACATAATAGTCAAAAGGAAAAGCTCTATTCTGCCTCAAGTCAGCATATAACTTTGCTTCAAGGCTGCCACAGTATAAATTGACACATCAACAACATCAGACTGAACTTAGCCTTGACATGACCATTGATTAGCAATTTATAGACATTTCTTCTGCAACTGAATGCACTTATAAATGCTCTAATTATTGTTGGCAATGAATCACAACTGATAACTAGGTGTTTGTAATGCACTGGACCCACATGACAGCACTGACATTGTTAAATTGTGTGAATACTGTGTTAATGTCGTGATAACAGTAATGAGAGAGCAGTAAAATCTGTTGTCAGACTACCCATTCCAGTCATATAATCATATTGTCTGCTGTGATTATGCTGGAATGGTGTTATGGGCATCCATTACCTTTTTTTAAATCAGTCAACTGCATTGGCATTGCTACACCATTACTACTATACTCCTATTACAACACTGCTTACCACTGCTGCTATCACTGCTGTTATACTGCTTTTCTTATTACGTAATGGGCACCATACCACTTATGCATTACAATGCCATTATATTACAATTCTATTGCTGTACAACAGTACCCATATCAGTGCTTCTCATGCAATTTTTGTTGTTAATATTTTATGGATTAAAGAGATTACTATTTTATAATAGATAGGGGAAAGTGTGGAAATGCTATTTCAAATCACAATTACCTAAATATGTCTTTATCATTACACTATAGGGCACATGTGAAAATCTGAACATGTTCTGCAGCTACATGACTTGTAAATGTATATTGGTGTTGCTAGATGTGTAGATCGGTAGTGGTTTATACTGACACTTTTCCTCTTATAACTGCAAATAATAATAATAACTAATAACAACAATACTAATACTACTACTACTACTACTACTACTACTACTACTAATAATAATAATAATAATAATAATAATAATAAGAAGAAGAAGAAGAAGAAGAAGAAGAAGAAGAAGAAGAAGAAGAATCATAATCACAATAATCGTAATAATCATAATCATAGCGATACTTATAATCATAGCAATACTCTTATAATTGAATATGAAATAAATATGATCTAATCTAAAAACTGCATGTTAAAGAGCAATAATTACTGCAGTGTTTTGATTTCCACTATCTGTCGTTGGCCGCAAACAGCACGTCAGAGGAGCGGAAGTGAGGGGCCCAGGGTAGAAAGTAGCCTGGGCCACTGCTTCTGGCCAATGAGAGGCAAGAATGTAATCACTGTTACAAAACGGAGCTGCGTCAAGCTACAGGAAAAGAGCTAGACGATACCCGGGAAACGTTGAGTTTTTGCTTTCAAAATAAGAGGTACAAGTTGTCTACGTTAACACACATTACTTAAACATTTAAACTACACTATTCAGTGGAAACCATTGGCTGTCTATAAGTTTTGGTGATGTTAAGGCTTTCAGATAAACTAAATTAAGGCTTACACTTTTGTGGGTTTAGATTTAAAATGCGTTGTCACGAAGCTAAAACAAGTGCTGTTCATCGTATTTCATGAGAACTTGACATATATTTTTTTTTTTTTTTTTTAGATATGATAGCTACAAACTTGCATTGGGCAGTGGAGTGCTTTAATATGCATAGCCTAGGCCTACTACAGAGCCATGAAAATAATATGTATGCGTAATAGGCTAAATGTGTCCATCTTCCATCGAATACACATGATGTGCACGTATTAACTAGCAGATACATTGCTCAAGCAGTTTCTTTAAACACGGGTTTTATCTGAAAAAGTGGTACCGGAAATGGTTTAGTTGAAATTCTATCCGACTTGACAGTTCCTGCTGAGAGCCGACGGGTGGCAGTCAGTCAGACAGACAGTGAAAGTGAAGGCGGAGACCAGCCCAGTGCCGAAAACTCAGCCTCTTCTGGATCACGTTCAACTTCACTGAACAACCCCAAAAACGATCCAAACAAGTAAGACTTGAAGAGGACGGAAGACAAGAAAAAAAAAAATAGAGAAAAAAAAACCGCGAGGTGCTCCCAACTTCTGTTCACCGCTATCTGCTAAAAATTGTCTTCCGGTGTTGACTTTTTTCTTTTTTTTTTGGTTGCGATCACTGCCAAGAGAAAACCCTCCAAAGCACAAAGTTGAACGTGAGAAATGTGAAGCTACCGGCTTGTGTGTTTTTGAACCAGGCTCCAGGATTCCCTATTAATCCATGCAGTACAGTGCAATGGTACGTGAACATGGATTATTATTGCTTTCAAATGTTGTGATAACGGTGATGTGACCACTGTGATACATTTGTTTTTCGCAATAGGCTACTGTCCTGTCTTTGCGACGATTGAGAAATGTAGAGAAGTGGGTTAACTTAACACGGACCACAACACTGGCACGGTCGGGCCAAAATTGTACTCAACTTGGCACAGATTCTCCGGCAGCCTATGTTAACATCCCATTCCACTCTTATGTGGACTGGTGACAGCTCTGTAGGACACACACACGCACACACACACACACACGCATTGCAGCAACAAAGTAACAATGTTTAACTTCCAGTCCTTTCAGCATTATTGCTACACTGTTACACACCTAGCTTAGTTATGAATGCTTAACGGTCTATTACAAGATTTTCAGGTGTCCAGGTAGTTTATATGCCCACGGAAAGGCCACTATTTAAGGCAATTTAAAAAATTAATTTAAAAAATGTTTTCCCTCTATAAACCAACTGTAATAAAGTGTCAAAGTTTCAAGCTATGTATATATATTTTTTACCTGTCGTGTGTAGAGCATATATAGGCTTATATCTACCATAAAATGTGTCAATTATCATCTTCAGTTGACTTTTTTGCCTTAAAAAACTGTAGGCCTATTAAAAAAAAAGGCGTAGGATTCTAATACAGATTTGAGTTTTTTTCCTATGAATTATTTCAGCAACTTCCAGAACATTTAAGGCGAATGAACTGAGTTCATATATGTCGGTTTCCTTTACAGTGTGACTGACAGTAAAAAACCAAAAGTTAGGCTAGTTTTATACCGTAAACTGATAAAGGAATGAGCGCACGTTGTCGACGCAGAGCTCGGGGGTAAACGGTGCCACAGCTGCGGAGGGAAATGTCCCTTTTCCTTTTCTATGTGACCGAGGCTGCGGTCCAAAGTCCCCAAAGCACACAAAAAAAGTGAGGGGTGAAATATGCTGTGTTTTCAGATAGCCTAGGAGGAGAAGAAGGTGCTGGATGGTTGATAGAGGTTGTGTGTTTGGAGGAGGAGGAGGAGGAGGAGGAGGAGGAGTGTGACTGTGTAATTACGTGGGTGAAAAAAAGTTGGGTCTGATTTGCTGGAATCGCGCAGGACCGAAGGTGCATCGGTTGATTTCATATCAAGTTTGGTTAAAGCAGGGGTGAACATCACACACTCGGCGCCCTCTGAAGCTTCCCACAATGCTTTTATGAACGAGATATCACAGCACCGAGACGCGCACACAGCCAGTGTAGTAGAGGAGGACGCAGCGACCGTTTGCACCGGCTCTACGAGTAGAATCTGCAAGTGCTAACCGTGCATGTCAACTTACTAAAGACGTCTCCTGCATAGAATCTCCCTTTTTTTCCTCTCTGCGGAGACGACAATCTTTGGATCGCACAAATCCATGGATGTTCTTGGATAATCTCGTCTCGTTTTACGCGGATAGCTGCTCCACAGTCTTGCATGGTGCACATCGGTCCAGGAATGGCGCGATAAAGTGATCAGAGGAACCAGTCCAAGTACATTCACTTTTTGTGTATCCGTCTCGTCATGTATTCTCCGATTTGTCTTACTCAGGTATTGTGTGCGGTTTTTTTTTTTTCTCTCTCTCTCTATACATTTAAATATGTGATTTGGATATTTGTAATACTATTGTTACAGACAGTGGCCAGTAATATGAAAGTTTCCGTGCATGCGTCAGGATTGTGCCGTTTCAGCTCTGCTTGGTAAATACTTTCATAATTCATATAATTCATAACAACAATGAAGTGTTGCCTTGTAGGTGAAAATGTGGCGTTAGAACTAAGCGAAATGTAAGCTGTTAAACGAAGTGATCGATTTTGTGCCACAGTCGTGGTGATTATTTTACTTTGGAGATCCTAGATTCCACCGAAAGCCCTAACAAAAAACCATTTAACAGTCCACAGGCACATCAAAAGTCATTGAAGTGCCTATCCTCCTCCTGTTTGTGTGCGTAAAGTTATGCGTAAAAGTAATTTATTTTTTATTTTTTGTGTGATAGCATTACAAGACTATCGTTTTAATAGTCCTGTATAATTGGTGCAGGTATGCTCATTTTCGCTCAGGTTTAATTAGGTTATTTGCGTCCTCTAATAACCTCTCTCTCTCTCTCTCTCACACACACACACACACACACACACACACACACACCTCCCAGCCTTGCTTGAGCTGTGTTTATATTTTTTTCCACGTGTATATTTTTATTTCGAGTAAAAACCCTTATAGTTTAGGGAGGTGAAATTGGAAGGAGATAAAGACACTTTCACTGCAGGAAGATCAAACGCACGATAACGTTGATTCAGCGGTTGGACAGAGTAGCTGACTGTTTTGGCTAGATCAGTTTTACTGTTTATATTTTACTTGGCATAAGTAAGTGATTGACTGAGATGTGGTTTAGTTTGTACTTAAGAGGATTGTGCTTTTATGGCCCCAGCTGAAGTGCACTGCATAGGCCCCGGCCAAGTCATTTATCTTTACAGCATTTGGCTTTAGCCTGGTTGACAAAAATTAACGGAATATTTAAGTGTTTTTGAACAGGAAACCAGAAGTGAAAAAGGATTTCAGAAACAGTTGCTTCCGAGCACATTTACAAGCGTTTACTGCTTGCCTTTGTCAGTTTAATGGGCAACATTGTAGTGAGGAGATGACATTTAAAGGAGTTCTCAATTTATTTTATCTTTTTTTTTTCTTTTACCTATCTAAAGGACTATGAAGAGATATCATAGCCATAGTAAATATAATACATTTCAAAACGGATTTTAGAGAATTAAATGTTTATTCAAGCTGTATAATAAATGATTATAATTTGACATTACTGCACTGGAGCAGAGTTTTATTGGCCCGAAAGAGCTCACCAGAAATTTGGCTTCACAGAGGAGCACCAGCGGCAGGCGCAGATAGGGAGTGGGTTTCTGTGGTTTCCTATAGCCTGTCTGGCTGCCTACAAAAAGAACAATATGTGGTTTAACTCTTCAATCACCTGCTCAAAAGGGGCTGCTTATGTTTATTACATTTGACATTTGAATGACCTAAAACAAAGTTTAAGTTAATGTTTCCACTTGTCACTCACAGCTGCAGTAATTTCTGACAACTCCTAAAATCACCCCCACACCATCCTGTAACCCTACAGAAAACAAGCATTAAGAGATCACTATAATTTGAATGAGACTTACTGCGGTGTTATTGATGTAAAATGCCAGTCAACTGCTGTAGAAATGTTGCTATTCAGCTTCTTTTTTTTTGTTGTAAGCAAAATTCTGTCAAATATATATTGAAAAGGTTTTCTCATATTTGTTTTATATTCATTTTTCAGTTTAGAATTAAAGATAACGTGGTATGAAGTGTGCTATGGAATAATGCAAAACACACCGAAAACCCAGACAGAATATAACATTTGAAAAAGTAAAATTAGTGTTGAAAATATCTCCACTAATATTAATCACATTCTTTGATAATTTATCAGAAAAAAAGTGAGGTTTCCACGTCACTTTTTTTTCCTTTTTCTTTTATTAAAAGGGAGGTGGAACATTTTAAAAGTAGGCCATGATTTTAATATCACTGACTCAGGTTTTTTGGAATGAAGCTCTGCAAGTGTCAGTCTATGTGTTTAACCTCAAAACTTTGGCATGACCTTGGATCGAGTCCTTTGCAAATACCTTTTCACACGGTTGCTTTCACACGTTTGATATGCCGCCCTGTCTCCTCTGCTTGTGTTTTGAATGTATTTTGAACGTGCAGACAGGCTGTATACGAGGCTGTTTGTATGTGCCAGGAGAATGGAAATCTCCATAACCTTCTATTTTGTGGCTGCGGCCACACTTGGCCCTCCAGCTTAGCCTGCATCCTTCGTAAACATGGGATGAGTTCACGTTGGAAGGGGGATAGTTTGATAAGAGAAATGCAACTGTGAGGAGTGTATGCTCACCCTGTAGCAGCAGCAGCAGCAGCAGCAGCAGCACAGGAGTCCCACTCAGAGTATGTTCGGGAAAGGAGAGCAGAGACGCGAGTGCATTCAGTCACCGGGCTTGGTGCTATTGTAGTGCTGGCAGTTGGGATAAACAGTGGACTGTCCTTGTTAGGGCTGTCCTCGACTAAAGAAATTCTTAGTCGACTAACACTTATACGATTTTGTCGACTAATCGATTAGTTGATTTATTTGACAGAGCTGTGCGCTTTGAGAGGTGGTTAAGACTAGAAAAGCACAATATAAATGTAGTTCATTAACCATCTGTAAAACTGAGTTTCTCCACAATTAATCCTGCAAAAGCACCACTTTAAATCTTGTGTTTACCATAAATGTGCTCAGAAGTTTCTTGGAAATAAGTAATTAAGCATGAATAAGCATCAAAAATGACTAATCGACTAAAGAAATCTTAGTCGACTAAGACCAAAACGACCGATTAGTCGACTAATCGACTAAGAGGTGGCAGCCCTAGTCCTTTTCATACCTGCAGTATGCCTCGATACATCTAGGATGGTAAAACCAGTGTTGCTGTGTAATGAGAAACATTTCGCCTTAAAGCTGTTGAAACTGCCAATATGATATGATGTGACTGATTATAAGGACATGTTTAATTTGTGATCTGACTTTCCCTTCTGCCTCACATTAGTAGCTGAATATTTCTTCTCCACGTTTAACGGCATGAGTTTCTGATCACATTTCTATCCTTCTCTCATCCCTCTCCTCGCTGTGTCCCTTGGACACTCCAGGATGAATTTCATCCCTTCATCGAGGCACTTCTTCCTCACGTCCGTGCCATTGCCTACACGTGGTTCAACCTCCAGGCCAGAAAACGCAAGTACTTCAAGAAGCACGAGAAGCGGATGTCCAAGGACGAGGAGCGCGCGGTGAAGGACGAGCTTCTGAGCGAGAAGCCCGAGGTTAAGCAGAAATGGGCATCCAGGCTGCTGGCCAAGCTGCGTAAGGACATTCGGCAGGAGTACCGGGAGGACTTTGTCCTCAGCGTGACGGGCAAGAAGCACCCGTGCTGTGTGCTATCCAACCCGGACCAGAAGGGCAAGATCCGCCGGATCGACTGTTTGAGGCAGGCCGACAAAGTTTGGCGTCTGGACCTGGTGATGGTCATCCTTTTCAAAGGCATCCCTCTGGAAAGTACAGACGGGGAACGCCTTGTCAAGTCTCAACATTGCACCAACCCAGCACTTTGTGTCCAGCCACACCACATAACAGTATCGGTCAAGGAGCTGGACTTGTTTCTAGCATACTATGTCCAGGACCAAGGTAGGTTCAAGCTCATACTGTGTGTGTTTGTTTTACTGTGTGTGTGTGTGTGTGTGTGTGTGTGTGTGTGTTTGTGTGTGTGTGTGTGTGTGCACGCAAGAGAGTGTGTGCGTGTGTGTGCGTGTGTGTGCACAAGTGTGAATAATGGCTTGGCAAGGTCAAGGGTCACATGTGTTACTTTTTGGCAGTCCTGCCGAGACTGGCTGAAATCACCACTACATTCGCATAGAGACAAATAAACATTGGAAACTTGATAGTCAGTACCGTATATATAAGCAGCATATATTATTTTTTTATATGGCTCAAGTATGGCTCATCACTTAACCAAAAGACAGTCCGTAATCAATAAATGTAGAACATGTTTTAAATGTGTCCTTGCTCTGCTGTACTCCCGCAGCAGCTCCTGCTCATGTTCAGTCGTTTCTCAGTTTCTATCATTTGGACAGGGTTTATGTTTGATCTTGTACACACACAGGCTTGTATTGCACACACACTTTACACCTATTCTATTTGCCTGGATATTAACTCGTGACAAATGTAGAAAGTTGCACTATAGACTGGTTAAATTAAAATAAACACAGTAGTAGTATATTTTGTCCATGTACCAGTCACACAGGATTCTTGTGATGTTTATTACAAGCTTTTTTTTAACTGTGGTTGTCCTTACTATAATAAAAGAAAAGAAAAACACTGCCGTATCCACATAGTCCCCATTATGCAATGTAAAATTATGTAATTTTAAAATTCTTCTGTTTTCAATCAAAAATCACATTAGAACAATTTTGTTTTAATATAAGATTTCCACCATTAAAAAAGGGCAGCAGCTACATAATCATATGCTGATAGTAAGTCACTTTACAGCTTAGCATTCAAAATATGAGTAATAAAGTAGACCTTCTTAATATTACTTCTTAATATTACATTTCAGTATAATAAGATAATGTGTAAATCATGCGTGTGGACATGGTTGTGCTGAAATCTGTCTTTTCTTAATTCCCGAAAAGCTGGTTTATTTTGTGACGACAGTGTTGAATAAGAAGTGTTGAATAAGAAGTTGTGTTGCCAAGTCCTGGAATAGGTTTTAACATGCACATTTGAGAATGGAAGTGTCGAAGTTGTAAAAGTTAAATTTTATTATTATAATTAATTTCTTCCACGTTGATACACAACCAAAAGACTGCCACACACTACTGAAATACTGGCATTTATTCCATCATTTGAGATAATGTACAACACTGACAATTCAAGCCAAAAATGTATCACTACAAATTATTTTTGGAAAGCAGCTTGAAAAACCTCTGTCTTCCAAACTGTAAATTAAAAGAAAGTAATTGTGAATTTTTTTAAATACGACATTTCACATTTAGGACAGACAATGCACATGTTCAACAGAAAATATTGTTTAGATAGATGTTGTAAATGTTCTCATCAATGCTATTTTTCATTCTTATTTGGACACCAGATCCACACAGTTTTTTGTTGTTGTTGCAAAATGTTAACAGTCCTTCTTGTCCCTCACAGTGATCTTCCCCCCCTTTTATCTGTTGGTACCATAGGAAGCCCTCCTATAGTATTCCATGTTGAAATTCCCCTGTGTTAAACCTATTGCAGCAACTGCGAATAACCACCAATACTTTGCTATTGAGGGAGAAAGGGTGGTATGGCTAGCTCATTATCATCAAACCCTGGGCGCCATTTTGTGTTTGATAAGTGCCAGCGAAAGCAGAAGGCACAGCACACAGACAATAATGGTTGCCACTGGCACCGGGGTTGGCATCAGACCCTCTTTTGTGTCTTTTGTAGGATGCCACCGCTTCCCTAGTTTGCATCTGCTGCATTTTTAACTGTTCATTACCAAGTTGAGAATGGCTCTTTCGTGCTGCTTTTATATAATATACACCATTTAAATGATAAGTTAGTGCCTGTATTGTATAATATTGACGGCATTTCATCAGCTTTTATTTTGGGAAAATGTGTTCGCGATGGAGGAAGACTGTTGGCAAGAAGATTCATTTCAGTGTTCAAAATAAATGGTGAACATAATGTTCTTTATCACCGGAGAATAAATTCACTGTGATTCAGCATCGCGTTGCGGATCAGAGCTATTATTTACCGAATGAAACTTTGGCAAATACAAAATAGCATTCTTTTCCCGGGATCACAGAGACAACGTGCTTTTTCTCCATTCCTCTTTCGTGTTTTTTGCAAGCTAAAGCGTCTTTTGCTTTTCTTCAAGTTTCCAAGCAGTGCCCATCTCCAGACAATGCAGCCATATTGTGGTAGCATGTGGTGCGGCGCCATTTTGTTTTGCACTGTGCCAGGGAGGCAGGCACATCACCAGTAATGGTTGTTAGAGGTTTGGAGGTTGGCATCAAACCCTCTTTGTCTGCCTGCAGCATGCCTTTGATTCGTTGGTTGGCATCCGCAATGAAGTGGGCATGTTGGAAAGTTTTTTGACAGGGGCAGAATGGAAGCCGCTGCCCTTTGTTCTGCTGCAACTGCACGAAACAAACAAACACACAATCAAACACAAAGAAACTAGCAAACGGCTCCGTCTGAAACAGAATCTGGTATTTGTGCTAACTGCGAGAAATAAATGGGTCCGGACTGTGCTTTTAATACGGTTCTCTCGGTCCCGCTACCTGGCAGCGGCTCCCTTCTGCTGTGTCGCTTTAATGGATAACCAAAACAAAATGTGTTGCTCCCGCTATTTACACAACGGCATTTTTTTTTTTCTTGTTATTTATGTATGCAAAAATCAATAAGTTCAGAGTGTTTTTTTTTTTTTTTTATTCTGGTAGGTTGCTGCCTGAGAAAAGGTCGGTGGGTTGGCAGCGAGTGTGCTGGGTGAATTTCGAGAGGGCACTCAGCCCCCTTGTTCTGGGGCACAGACGCGTTTAGCCAGGCAGGGCTCTAGCACCCATGTGCATGCCCAGATGAATGCCCGCTGGGAAGTAGGCTGTGGGGGCTGCGAGTGGGGGTTGTGGCATCCATTGTGCCAACTGGCAGGCCGTGTTCAATACAGGGCCCTGGCTTCTCACACACACACACACACACACACACACACACACACACACACACACACACACACACACGGCTGTTGTACACTAATGCACTTTTGTCGTTTTTGTTTTCTTTGAATCATCGCCTCTCCCCACCTGGATTTATATTTTGCATATCCAGTTTTACAGTTTGACGGCTTCGTTGTAACAAGGCATGTATAATGGTTGTGTCAAGACATGTTGGGAGCCTTGTTTGTATTTGGCTTTGTTAAGCAGCGCACCACTGTTTCCTCAACATATTTAGGACTGTAGTTGATAAAGTCACTAAAAGCTCTCTACCATAGTTGAAAAATCTTGGAAAATGTAATTGAAACGACGAGCTGTACATTCTCTGCCTCGATTAAAATAGGAATTCGGCAAGCGGTGCTTTGGTGGAATGAAGTAGGAATAGTAGTAGAAATTACTGCAAAGAATTCTGAGCATTTTTTTTTTTGAAGGTTGTCAGTGCCTTCTAACCAGTGACCGAAGAGGATTGCCGAGGTAGACCAATGGGAGACTAAAGAAGTCAAGGCCAAGCGGCTTTCCCATTACTCTGGTGCCGAAAGTTAACACGGCCATAAAACATTACCTTGACACCCCCCCCACACACACACACACACACTTTTTTTTCACACTGTCATGATAGTTTGTGGAAATGGATGGATTACCACTGAATACACGCTGCCATGTTAATGGAGACCTAGTTTTACGAGCGGCAGACTTAACCTCTGCCCCCGGGGTCGGGACCTTTTGCGGAGAGATATGGCAGGGTGTCCTCTGAAGTTTAATTGAGCAAAACAGATCAGTGAAAACACGCCGTTGTAGGCCCAGGGCACGTGGAGGAGGAAGACTTTTTGCCTGGGGGTCGGGGGGTCAGGGGAGGAGGTGGGGGAGCCGCTCGTAAGCCCCCCCCGCCCCCTCGTTGACCTCTTCGATCGGGGTCAAATCGCGGCGGTCGCAAGATCACCGGTGGTCTATTGGCAACTGTTTGTCTCCACTCCCCCGCCACTACTTCTGGTCCGGCTGGTGGTCCCTTGGTTCACTGGCCTAAGTGAGGGGGAGTAGGTACCACTGACTCTGACCCCCCCCCCGCACACTTCTCCAGTCCCTCAGGCTGGGTTGTCTGGCTGGTCCCTATCTCCAAGACTGGCTTTTGCCTGCTCACCACACTGCGTGGGGTAGCTGCTTGCATCTTGTTTTCCGCCCGGCTGCCTCAGAGGCTTTGGTCAGGCGGCCAGTGCCGAGGCCTGACCTTCTGGGTCACAGTGGAGGTCTGTGACTAAGCACAACATCTATCCCTCCCCCCCATTATCCCCCTTATCCTCCTCTGCCATCAGGAATCACCCCTGCGGCACACTGCCTGGCCAAATGACTCTGTCTCTCTCACTCCTTCTCTCTCCCAGTCGCTTTTCTTTTCTCACTCCCTGGCTTTCCCTCAAGCCCCGGACCCTGACCATGACAGCTGTCCCAGGCCCAGGCGCTTGGCCAGAGAGAGGGTGGCTGGGTTGCTGCCAGAAGTGTAAAACAAAAGTTGTTGAAAACAGACAGCGTAAAGGACACTACTGTTTGTCTTCCATTTTTTTGGGGGGGTTAAGTACAGTTATTCAGCTGCCTTTTAATTTGAAATTTTGAGATGATACTGGGAAAAGTCTCAGGACTGGGGATTCTGGAAGTTGAGTGGAATTTTGTTCTTGCACATGGATTTTAACAGCGAACATTCTGAACAAAATCAGCATGACGGTAAAGTGCAACTCCTGGGAAAAACCTTAACCGATGACTCCAGAGCCATATAGAAAAACTCTTTGGATTGAACTGCACAACCCTGTGCTCAGCTTCCATTCTGGCTTCCTTATTAGTATGCAATAGAGCCTGCGGTGTCTGGCTACCGCTCTGTCAGAGCCATAACCTATCGAACACATTCTCTCAATCTAATCCACTTAGAACTCCCTCCCAGCTTCACCGCTTGCCTTATTGATTTCCGCTTCCCACTAAATGTCCTCCCGATCCTTTTTCTTTTAACCCGGGAGCTATTTATGTTTTGCAGTGGTCTTTCTTTCTTTCTCTCTCTCTTCTTTCCTTCCATTCTTTTGTGCTTACTTTCTTTTTTTTTTTTTTTTTTAATGGCTTCACTCCCTCTTTAGGATCTTTGGTTGTTTGTGATCTCCATCTGACTTTCCTCTGCCTTCTTTCCCTTTCTGCTCCTTCTCAGACACTAACCTGGGTGCTGTGCAGCCAGGTTGCCTGGCTCAGTATGAACCTTGTGTTATTAGCAGCGGGGTTTTGCTCAAGCAAATACCTCGAGGCTTAAACAGGCCGTTTTACCTCCTTGGCCCTCTTTTGTGCGCCATGTGTACATAAATCTCCATGGAAACAAGGCAACTCGGAGCAGAGGCCACTGAGAAATGTGGATGCCTTCTTTCTCAACAAAATTTACAGCTCCGTCCTTTGCTCCGCTACAGTGTTTCATTTGCTTGTGTCACAGTTTACGCTGTTGCATCCGTCAAAAAAAAAAAAAAGAAATAGGACGTGGCCTTTCTTTGGCATTCTACGGCACAGGCGTTGCGTTGAAAAGGCTTTTCTTCAGCAGTAGACTCAATTTTGCGTTTGTGGTTACACTTGGTTAAGGACTGCAGTTTGTGTCATTAGTCTACGGTTAAGATCTCAGCTTCACCACACTTTCCCAGGCTTTTGGGGCAGACCCCAAATGCATTTCAAATCCCCCCGAGGCCACTTGACTGGAGGACCAGCACCTCCCACTCCTCCCGGATAGATTCCCCACCCCCACCCTGTCTGCTGGTCCTCCCAAATGAAGACAAATGGGTACATTCACCCCCTATCCCAGGCACTACACTGTACCTCACTGTCCTGCCTTACAAAGCAGACCCTCCCTGTGCCCTGAGTTTGTCCATCCAGTGTCCGCTCTCTCTTATTTGCCATCGCACAAGCACAACTGCAAGAAAAACTTAGCATTGTCCCATCTGCGTGATAGACTGGTCGCGTTAGACAGCAGGGTCTGTAGTGGAAAGAGGGACAAGAAGGTTCAGAGAGGAGAATTCATGTGAAGATGTTTTTGACCACCCATTGTTTCAAGTCAACCAAGAGAAAAGCACCCTCAAGTACCAGACTGAGACATTCATGTAGAAGCCAGTTCCCGTTACCCAGGAAGAAGCCTTGTGAACGACCAATGAAGGGAAGAAAAAAAATGGGAAGGGGTAGAGGTAGGTGGGGTGCGCTGGGGAACTTTGGGCAAGGGCAGACAATCAGAGTGGTTGCCCAGGAGACACTAACTTCTGTGTGCAGCACCCCCCACCCTGCTTTGCCCCATCAAAGTCTTTTCAGTCCAGACAGGGCCGATCAGTGGCCCAGAGTGATGGTTGTCTCTTCTTTTGTCTGGCGGTACAGTACAGCCCATCACTGTGACGGCTCGACAAGACCTGAGCGGGACAGAAAAAGAAAGGGCCGCCATAACAGCGCAGTGCAAAATGTACTTTTGGGTGGGCGAATCCCCAGAGGATTTCTTTCTTATGTCAGTGCAGCAGGTCAAAGAGGGGATATGGTGTCTGGGGCTTGGGAATAGCCTGCTTGGGACGGATTCATCAGCGCCCCATTGAGTTGTCAAAGCTAGCCACTCCTCCCTCACATATGTCAGGTTCACTTCTCAAAAAGCTCCCGAATTTTAAACCAACTCTCGATCAGCAGAAGATGCCATATATTCAGTGTCATAAACAATACCAACCCCAAGATGGTTGTTTGTTTTTATTGACTCATACAGTAAGAAAAGTTATAGAACAGCGGAGAAGGCAAGGAGACTAGGAAAGTAAGTCATTTACATTTTTAGCACTTACATAAACATGCAGTTTTTTACGACAGACAGCATCTTTGAGCAGTGTTGTATGTGATTAAAGTGAGCTGTATAAAGGGAGTGACAGGATGAGAGGAAATATGGACACCTTGGTGGTGGCAACAACATGAAAATCTCACATCTCAGGATCACCAAACCAGCAGGTGTTCAACAGATTTTTTACAGAGGTACTTCCTCCTCTGTGACAGACGGATCTGGTTTTCACACTGCGTCTTTACATCAAGTCATTAAAACAACAAACTGATACAGTGAATAAAAGGTAAAATAAAAAATGCACCTTTCACATATTTCTTTAGAGATTTCTACATAGATATTTGAGAATTGAAGGCATGGCATGAATACAACATGCACAACCAGCAACTCAAATCAGAAACTACATTTTGCTAAATTTAATTTGATCTAAATATAGATATCTGGATAATGTTTTTAACCAGTATTGAACACTGAGTCTATGGGTTTAGTAATGATGACACCGTTTGCCACTGTGCAACTACTTGTGTTAGGAACAAACTAGTCCAGTGCTGTCTGGAACCTGTGAACCTGTGATTAAAGCCTGCTGCAGCACTATCAAGATGGTTAATGAAGCCCGTTATTTTTACTAGGGAGGAACGGGGCTTGTTACCATGGTGCCTTCTGAAAGCATATATGATCTGGCTCCAGAAAGCTCCAGAATTGGCCCGCTCTCTCCACTGGCACAAGGCTCCAGCTGGTAACTTTGCTGCACTTTTAGAAAACCCTTCCAAATTGTTATAAGCAAACACAAAAATGCAACCATGGGTACGCATGTTCACACGCCCATATACATGTGCGTGTAGAAAACCATGAAAAGAGTATTGCTCACCGGCACTTTAGCTCAAAAGACTGCATTTAGATTCAATGAACACGCAACTCCTCAATAAGAACAGTGCTCTAGCGTCTTTCGAGCGAAAATTGAAAGCGAGAGTGCTTTAAAAGCTTGTTCCGGATTTACCAGGTCAAGATTGTAATTAGGCTTCCAACATGTGCGTAGACCTACAACCAACAATTACACTGTGGATTCTTACCAAAAAATAACTCTACTGCACCATCCCTCTCTTAAACCTCATGGTGTAGACTACGTTACCAAGGAAATTTGGCTAACAAGCGGTGATCAGGCTATAACAGTCACTTGCCCTCTTGTTTTCTCTGTTGCCTGTCTAATAAAACACTAATTTGAGGGCCATGATGTAATAGCTGATCTTCCCTCATTGTTGTCACAAAATTGTTTGCAACCTGTGGTCTGGGATTTCTACTGGCAGTTATGATAATGACTGTAGCTGACCTACAGATGGCTAAATAAGTAATGCTCAAACTCATCATCTCTTATGGGATCCCAGCTGAGTCTGCTTGGTGTTTCCCAGGAACATCTTCATCAGCTTATGCAGGTCTGTTTCACAAACTATTAGATGCTCGCCAGACATTTTTCTCCCCTTTTTCTGTAAAACCTCTGGCTGTAACTTGAGTTGCCATGTGTGTCTTGTTAAGGGCAGTTATGACAAATGGCAGCAGCTGTACAAACTAATCTCTCTGTAGCTTTCACACATGGCGCCCAATTAACAATGGACCACTGTGGGGCCCTAATCCACGGTGCAGCCATCCTCTGGACCTGCTTGCTGAGCCAACTGCCCCAGGAGACTCTTCTCCTCTGCACTCCTGTTAGCCAGCCTGTAACTCCATTCAGATGGGAGCCGGTGAACACGCTCGGGTTGGAGACACGGTAGCCATCTTGTTTGTTTCCATGTTGGGAAGCCTGGTTCCCGACGCTAAAGAGCCTGGGCTTTATTTGACACGTATGAGTTCTCTGGGATTGCAGCCCTGAGAGTGTTTGGATTCAGATGCTCACATGCACATACAAACTCAAAAGCATTCAGTTTGTGTGCATGCATTAAAACACATGCACGCGGCAGCTGATAAACTGAGCAAAGTGGTTGGGGTGGGTGGGAGCAATGTGTGTGTGTGTGTGTGTGATATAGCTTTCCTGTCAGTGGGCATTTTTCCAGTAGTTGTATGATGATAAACTGCTGTTTCTTGGGGCCTCAGGTAGTTGAATGCACTGTGTAATACACTTAAAGTGTGGGGAGGACACAGTGCATTTACTACCTCCACGGTCTTAAAGGATAATATACTAGGCTATATGAAGGCAGGGGGATGTTAGCCCACACTTACTGGTTCTTTTTAACTTTGGATTTATCCCAACACTGCTACTCACATACACAAACAATATCAATCCACTTTCCCAGGAAAAGTTTCAGTGTGTGAAGTCTTTCTCCTCATCCAAGAGCACGTCAGAAGTTATTTACATGGCATTGCTAAAGCATCTTCATTTCAGTTTTAGACAACAATTAATTCCAAAACTGAAAGAGCGGGAGACAATGTCACGTTGATGCACACCAGTGTGAATTGTTGTTTCCACATTTTCGTCACTCTGATGCTAAACAAAGCCACAAACGGGAGTTTGAGACTCAAAAGAAGGGTGTTGAAGGGTCGACGGCCATCAGGAAAACGATGCGGGCCCCTGCCAAATCTATGACATGAATGAAACAAATGGATGAAGGAAAATGAAAATGGTTGGGGTGTGATCTCTGGCAGGCAGTGCGAAAACCAGTGCCAACCGTTATGAATGGGAAGCTGAGCTGAAAAAAAAAAAAAAAAAAAAAGAAAAAGAAAAGAAAGAACTCACTTTTTTTTTTTTTTTTTTTTTATCTGCCATCCAAGAATAATTAACCAGTGTGCAGGCCTTCTGCTGAGGGTGGAGAAAGCCACAAGACACTTGACTAACATCTCACCGCAGAGGAGGACAGTAAAACACAGAGAGGGCGAAAATAGAAGGAAAAAAACTTTTTTGTTGGGGGGACAAAGTAAAGTTCTTAGCCTTGAAAAGAGGGCAGGTAAAACCAAAAGTGGACTGTCAAGAGGTGCTTCTTAAAACTTTATTAAAAAAAAGTTAGCAAAAAAATATATACATATATAAAAATACTTTTAGTGTTACATATTCATTGAATCCAGATCACATGTAACATAAAACCTTTTTTATTCACTGAAAGTATACAGAAATGCACATCATTATTTCTGGCATGTCCTACCATATCCCTCTTGAACTAACTTATATACACTCCCACACTCACATTGCACCTAGACATGAACACACTTTCAACTCTTAACTTAATCCCTGCTCGAGGTGTTTGGTAACGGGGCTTAAGGAATCTACAGGGATCATGTACTGTACTGCACTGGAGTGCCCGGTTGATCAACGCAAAGTTCAGTTCAGTTGTGAAAAACAATCGCCGGGGCTTTTGAAATGGGAGGATTTGCTTCTTTTTTTGGTTACGCTTTACTTCAAGATATCTACATAAGAGTGACATGACACTGTCATGAACGTGTCATAAACATGATAAACAAGTCATAAATGTTTATGACCTAACACTTCGGTTTTTGTCATGACAAGTTAGGGTTAGGGTTAGGGTTCATGTGTCATGACAGTGTCATGTGTTCATGACAGTGTCATGTCACTCTTATGTAGATACCTTCAAGTAAAGTGTTACCCTTTTTTTCTGTCTTTATATCTTTCATAAATTTTATATCTTTAAGTAGGACAAAACAAGCAATTTTGAGTCGTCTCCTTGGGCTCTAGGAAGTTATGATAAACATTTTTTTTTATAATTGTCAAGATTTGTTGGGTCTTAGAATAGGATCTTCCCAGGTGTCAGGATAGATTTAGATTTTGTATACTGAGATTAAAGATTTTTCACATTGGGACATTCAAACCAAAATTTCTTGCCAAGGATTCATTCCACCACACACTAGCACCAAGCCTACATGTTCTGAACTTTTTTTTTTTTTTTTTTTTTTTTTTTTTTTTACTATTTTTCATACATGTAGAATAAAAAATAATCAGTCAATCCATAATGAGAATAATAATTTGTTCCAGCTCTGCTGTAACATAATGTACTCTACTGTACTGTACTGTGCTTACAGCCTTCTCTGTAAGATGACATGATGGAAAGAGCAGAATGGGGGCCAGATGTACGTTTATATATAGGATCTGACAAGGGTTAAGAGCAGGACGCAAGGCACAGGCGTTGCACATCATGCACCCTATCACGTACTCCACATGTACTGTTTGTGAAGCAAAAAAAGTGTTAGTGATGCATGATGGCCGGCTATATGATACCAGAGGGTTTAATAAAAAAAGAAAGTGAAGAGGCTAATTACAGGAGCTAGAGGCTGTAATTAAATAAGACCGAGAATGAAGTGTAAACTCTTAGTGTTGTGAGTTTTTCAGTGAATGGAGGGTTAAACTTTGCGGTGTTCTGATCTCTGGGTTAGTTGCATTGCTTTTTGTCACTGAGGGCCCCCATAGGCGCAGACCTTATTTTAATCCATTATCAACTCGCCCTGTAGCCAAGATCAACAACAACGTTTTTGTTTTACCGTTAAACCTTTTTTTAATCGCCATCTTGTATGCCACGAACATCACCCAGGGCTGACAAAGCGCGCACTGTTTAGAGGCAAACGCTCAAAACAAAAAGTGGTTTCCCCATTATGGCAATCAAAGAAACGTTATCAGCGATCAACATATTCTCACCCAGGGACAGAGAGGAGAAGAATGCCCCATTGACTGATACTGCTTGCTAGGCCGGTCGCGTTGATCTCCTGAAGAAAAGACCAGTGTCACTGGTGGACCCCCCACTCCCCCCCAAACTGCCTCCCCCACTCTTTGCCTTCTTCCCTCTATATATGTCTCAATACTTGGGGATCTTAGAAGGGGGGGATTTGAAAAGGGCTGCGTGTGTGTGTGTGTATTGTCGAGGTGCTGCCGAGCGACTCTATCCCATGCTGGTGGTGTAGGGGAAGGGGGGCTAAAAAGACGGAGCCGTCACCTGCCAGACTGCTGGAATGTTAATGCCGTGGCTCTGATAATTGGATTTTGTACACACCGTCTGTGAGGAACGTCCAGCAACTTTCCCCCTCTTATTGTTCGACCCAGCCCCGGACCCTCAATAGGGCTTGGCTATGTTTATACAAGCACTCACGTCTCAATAAAGACTGTTTACAATGTGTGTGTGAGTGTGTGTGGTGTTGGACTTCTGAATCACGGCGCAATTGTATGTGACAGAGAGGCTGAAATTAAAGCAAGAGAGTGTCAGATTATTGAGGTTTGGCAAACATTTAAGATATTAAGAGATTTGTTAGGTCTTAGAATAGGATTTCCCCAGATTTTAGGAGTGATTTTGTACATACTCGGATTAAAGAGTTTTCACAATGGGACATTCCAACCTAATTTTTTTTTTTTTTTTTTTGCCACGGATTCATCCCACCACACTAGCACCAAGCCTACATGTACTGAACTTAATGCAAGAGTCAAAGGTAGGCACACCCACTTTGACGTCAAAGGTGAAGAGGAAGCTCTCCCTATTGGTGGGATGTATCCGAGGCGTATATGGTCTGGGATCATTAGGGAAGTTATGGCTCTTGTTTGCGTCGGGGGGGGAAGAGCCTGGACTCGGGCCGGGAACTGTGACGCACTGGTTTCCCTCTCCCTGGCCTCCCATGCTATTTCCACCCAGGCTGCAGCGGCTTGAGCTGGTTAAATGTCTCGGCTGCACTGACCTAAATTCCTCATATTCACCTCAGAAGACCTTTGCCTTAGCCAACCAACCAATTTTTTTTTACATTCCTATAGTCTTCCTATGCAATGAGCAAAGGCTTTGTTTGTGTTTAAAAGTTCCTTCCTGTACATAAGGAAGCTACGTTTAAAAAAAAAAAAATCCTCCCAGCTGTAATGCCTCTGAGCAGAAGTGCTCGAAACAATGACAGAGGTTTTTCTTTTGGCATAGAGACTTGTTGTGGTTAGATAAACAGCATCTAATTGCATTTAATCTGTGTTAAAGTAAGGTATTTGGAACAATTACTTTTGTCTACCAAACAGCTGGTGTGTGGATCTTTTTTTTTTTTTTTTTTTTTTTTCCCCTCTCTGAGATGTAATGGATTTGGTTTACCTCGCTGGTTAGTAGGAAGATGAGATAGGCGCTACATTAACTTATGCATGGCTTCGTATTCAGGCTTCAACTGTGACAGAAATAACAGCGTAAAAATCTATTTAGTTTGGGTAAGATTAAAGTTTAATGGCTTTGGTTAACGTGCCAGATTTCCATTTTGTATCACCGCAACAGCGTGCCACTTCTTTTAGAAACAAACACAATCTAAAAGCATAGGTCATTACCTCCAATATAATATGAATTAACAGCATTATTCTCACAGAGCAACATGTTCAATTAAACTGTTATCATCAGCATATTACAATAGAGATGACAATACTTCAAATGTGCAAAGAAGCGGAATTAAAAATGTTATTTCCGTCCTTTTTTTTGTGATGGTGAAAAAAATAATCTTTAAAAAAGATCTTTTATGCATGTGTAAAAAATCTATGGTTTATTAATAAATGTCTTACTAAGCTGTATTTGTATGGGAAGGATTAACAGATATCATAACTCCATTACAGGCGGGAGCCCTGCATATTTATCAGCTGTCTTGCTCTTTTCCCTTTAACTTTAACCTGGCAGTAGTGTGCTGTTGCATAAACAATGGTCTGGGCAGCCACCTTTGGGCTATTGTAGCCTTCCACGTGGGTTGAACTCTGGCCAAGTGGATGTTGTTGCAGAGACGGCCCCGCAGCCAAACACACGAGCCAACCAGAGGCCTCCGTTCCAGGAGGCGAGCACTCACTGGACACTACCCGAGGATAGTAGTGTTTGACAGCTCTTGGATCGCGTGAAGGAACTCGACTTTGAAATTCAAACAGAGACGGGTGAATTGGCCGCAGCCTACAAAATGACGCATTCCCTGCAAATGTCATAACTTAAACGAAACTCAAGCCACTCTCATTTGACATGCTGCATGTATTTAGTATTCATAATGAGGTGTTGCAAAACGCATTGCTCTCTGCATATCTTGCTCGACTCACCCGCCACCTGTATAAACAACAGTGCTATTGCGAAACGGTTCCAGGGAAAGGCTCTTCCCGCGCTTGTTGTCAGAATGAGGTCAGCGAACACTACTCTTTTCTCTCTCATTTTCCCTCCTTCTTTCTGCCTCCCTCGCTCACTCTCTTAGGCATAAGGCCACTAGATCAACTTCAAGGCATCTGTATCTACACACTAACTGTGCATGTGTTGTTGGGTGGAGAGGCTTAGTTATTTCCATCAGTGCCATTGACAAGCAACAACTTGATGATAGTTTTCTTAGTATCCAAAAGTGTGTTATTGTACTGCTAAGTGTTTTTTCATGTTTAGATTCGGGAATGTTTTGAATCTATGAGAATTACCTGGTAAGTTTTAACAGGCAGAAGGTGCTTGAGTAATAATGCAAATATTATAGCAATCGGCGCATGGACTATGGGGAATCCTGAAGCACTGTTGGATGCACTTGTATATTTTCTTTGGTTGGTAACTGGGATGGGAGGTTGCTATATCTGAATGCTCGCAGCATGACATCATTTGCCCCCCCCACACACACACTGATCATTTTACCCCATCACAGCACAAAAAAAGCACTCGGAGACGTAAGAGGAGTGCATATGTCTCATATGCTTGAAGTCGAGGAAGCACCTAATTGCGCCGCCCTCGCCAAACGCCATGCTCCCAGAGGCAGCGCTGGTGGACCGCGTCCTGTCTGGAACACTGTAACAGGATCTCCAGAGAGGAGCACAAAATGGGCGCTTTGTGTTCAAGATTTGTCCAGGCAAACACAGATAGGGAAACCCAACAAGGGCGAGCCGAAAGGAGCTGCCTCCGTGACTTGAGCAAATAACCTTTAATCTGCCTCATGCAGCCAGGTTGGGAGTTTTGTTATTTCTAAAAACGGCCTGAACCTTGCTGCTACGAATGAACAAGCACTATTTGGTTGATCCCACACTCTGCGGCAACACACTGATTGCAGCGGTGGCCCGACCGATCCCCCAATTCTCATTGCAGTCACAACAAGACCTGTACACGCCCCCCCACCATAATGTGGCCGGCCCCTGGGGCTGTGTCTGTCTACTTCTGCCCACATCACCCTGCATGTCCCAAAACTATCGATGGGGGGGGGCGCAGGAATAGATCGCTACACGGACCATATGTGTCGGCAGACCACAAAATGCTGAAGCCATTACTTGGGCCACTCTAGTGAAATTGAAAGCAGGAGCCAGTAACAGCAGCAGCAATAGCTAGTTTTGGCTGAGTGTATGGGGGCAGTGTAAGGAAAGCCCAGTCAGATGGTAGTGCTCATGCTGACTTGTTGACGGCAGCAGGCTGCCGACGGCTGATGTCTCGTTGTCATAGCGCCAGCTCCTCTCTCACATGACCTCCCAGTGATGATGATGATGATGATGATGATGATGATATACTTCTTTGTGTATGTGGTTATTGAATCCCTCATGTGGGCTAATAGACCTTTGCTAACACATACATATTTTAATCATTTGGAAGCAACATTAATAAAGTGATATGTTGTATTTATTTTTTTTATAAAGAACATACATTTCATTTGAAGGCTTTTCTGTGAAACCTCGATCCAACTGTACCCAGAAAATAATTTCCCCCAGTCAGTCCGACTACAAATGGAAGTTTACCAGATGTAAGATTGCATTACATGTGCTGAAAACATGTATTTAGGCAACGCTCTCTCATGTTTATATAATATATTAATGATGAAACATTTGTCCAACCACCGTGTCATTGTGGGCTGCAATACTACTCTTGCTCTTGGCATTTTAAAAAGGCACAGTAAGAACAGTATCCCCTTGGCATTAGTTGGCTGCCCCTGTTATCCAGCTTTCCTTAAATCTTCATGCTGCCATATGCCTTGCATGAACCGCATGCATCTGATGCATTAGTTCAGGGTATTGTGTTACACGCAGCATACATCATGCATTGTGATTGTCTGTAATTTATGAGCAAGAAATTTAGCCAAGTTTGACTTTTTTTATTTTTAAGTATTTTTTCCTCATGTAAAATATACTGAACTTGGAAGCTGGTTGATTTTATTAGTGATTTATTGTTGTGTTCATGCGTGTTCTGTACCTTAACAGGGTTTTGTTTGCTGTCTTTCGTTGCTCATTCACGTTTGAGTCTGTGTCTGTCTTCTATTCTCAACTTAATTCTATTTAGCTGAGTTACCCATGGTGGCTCGGCCACTTAACTTGGCCTGTCTGGTGCTACGGGTTTTAGGTATCATGTCAAGGCACTTTGCTGTAAAAGGGAACATCTATTTGCAAAATACTCTCTTCACTTCCTCATTGATGCCTTCAAGGTGGGATCCCACTCCGTTGTATTAGGCGTTTTGTAATCTATTTCTTTATTTGGTCGGACGGCGGGTGTTGGTAGGATAAGGGCTCATGGAGAAGACTTATCTTCAAGCGCACGTCTGTCATCTGCTGCTGCAGACAGAGTGCTCTTTCATTCGCTCCAGTGAAAGAGGGTTCACAGAGATTTAAGGGCCTGCATTGTTTGTGCTCTGCGATGCTTAATCACTTTTGATTGGACACCATATTAAAACTTGGGCTCTAGACGGGAGAGAGGCTCTTCGGCTAAAACGAGTACCCGTCCTCCACAAAAAGGAGCGGCGCTGCCTCACGGGGTGGATGATGCGGGGACAAAGACACGCTGACAGAGTTAAGCCAAGAGACGGAGGAGATGAGACAGATGAGAGCGAAGGTCCTCAGCAGAGTGAAAGTTAACACCCAAGTTACCAACAATACTGCCTGCGTTAAAACTTGCTGGATTTATTCTTTTTTATTTTTTTAAATGCATCTGTGGATTCACTCAAACTGTTTTTTCCTCCTTTAACTGAAAAAAAACCCCACCCTGTGTACTGTAAAAACCAACATATAGGCATAGAGGTTCTGCAGCTTCAATGTCTTTCCCCGAGCTCAAGGAATAAGATGGCGGCTTATTCCTAAAGCACTTCACTTTCCCACACACCCCCCTGCACTCCATTTCACTGCAGCACTGATTACACATAGTGTTTACATATTCCATAGAGCACTGTGACAGAGATAAACCTCTCCTGATGCTTATCCCCTGGCCACAATGTGGAAACCACTAAGATATAATGTAAACCAAACGTCGCAGCTGCCCTTTCATGTCTCAAGTGCCAGTTCTGTGTGCCGAGCGAGAATTTTGAGAGCTCGGCATTAAGTAGCATTGGTTAAATTGAAGTTAAAACCATCATGCTTTTTTTTTTTTCTTCTTCTTTTAATGACGTTGGCAAGCTCCTTTCATAAGTGTGTTTTCAGTCTTTTCACGTGGCGGCACAGAAATACTTGTGTGGAGGTACTTCAGCTGAAAAGTATCAGACTCCAGATTTGGATGATTTTAAAAAAATAAAATACACATTTTAAAAAAATAAAATACACATTTTAAACGGTTTTACCGTTCTCTTGATAATTGGTTGTGAAAAGTTTGAGTAGCTTTCTCTGGTGAAGGGGAGTATTTGACATACATAGCTTTGAGTTTGGGGAATGAACATTTGTGGCAAGGGATAGGCATTTGATACCAAATGTGATTAATGATCCACCCATCAGCGAAGGAAGGGAGCGTTTGCCATAAAGTGGGTTGTGGGATTATACAGAGGGCTCCACTCACAGGACTTTTTGGCATTAATTGGCCCGTCTCTCCTGTGGCCCCAAGTATTGCTGTCACTCTCCTCGGCACACTGTGGTTTGTGCATGTTATCGCTCTTGAGGTCCTCCGCAGTAAATGTGTCACAGAGAAATTGCACTGGCCTAAAAATACCCTTGCATGTGCATATCCCATTGTCTCACATTTGGGTTGCTGAGTGTCTCGGGCTGCTCGGCACCCGGTGTTGCATTAGTCCCTGCAGACAGAGATGAAACTCATCTGCTGAGATCATCGAGACGCAGAAATGTTTTGAGGATTGTTTCCATCCTTCTAGTTCCTCACAGACATATAGCACCCCAAGGTCTTTTCAGTTGGAGTCTAATCCAATTGAACCATCCAAGTTGGTTCCTTTACACATAGCACCTGCACCACACCCTTGTTTTAAGAAGTGCTGATGAGAGCGGGTGCTTTCCACAGGGCTACTGCGTAGTATACCTAACCTGCTACCAGGACACACAAAACACACACACACACACACACACACACACACACACACACACACACACACACACACACACACACAGACTTACAGTTGAGTTTACAGAACAGACTGTACTACAGTTGCCAAGGTTAATTTAGGGAAATGAGGTTACAATCTTCATTAATGAGAAGTGCTCTGTTAGGTCGAGCCGGTTTGTGATGTACTTCAGATCCTCTTCACTGGAGCAACTTCACAGTCTAATAACTTTACAATAAGTCATACATAGTGCTGCGTGCTTTAACCACGGTAATTTATTAGATGTCACTGTAACTATGTGGGCGTCTTTACAGCTTTGACAGACTTGTTTTCTTTCTGCTTTACATTGGCTCCAAGTTGCCTCCATAAATCTAAAACTAATCCACCAAGTGCGAGCTCATCCCTCTTAATTTGTTTGCCCGCTTTACGTCCATGAAGATGTTCTCCAGTGACATCTAAGCTATCACGTTGACATCCCCAAGTGGCTCCTAATACTCCGACTGATTCTCTTCTATAACGGCTTTGATGCTCCCTTTATTATGATCCACAGGGCTATTTTTTCCCCTCCTCCTCTTGTTTACCAAAAACAGGGCCCGATAAGGCCTTCAGTGCGCAAAGCTTGAACTTGCAGTCTGCTGCTTGGCCACTTGGGCAAAGCTGAGTCCTACTTTAATCAAGACATGAGAATGACCCATTTCATCTTATGCTAATTTCTTTTTGGGGGAAATTAGCTGGGATTGACTATGAAGAAATGTTTTTGGTCCATTTCATAAGCTTATATCAAAGTTGTATCTGTGCATTGAAGTAGGCTGTTTTTATTTTCTTCTTCTTTAACACACGCAGGAACCTTGTTTCCCTTACTCTATGTGATAGCATTGAATCACTTTGCTTGGCTGTTTGTATGTATGAAAGCAGACCTAATCTGTGGTGAAGCAGAGAAGTGGCCTTTTTACGAGGTGATAATGGCCTGCTAATTCTTGGGGAAAGGCAAAGTGACCAATTCCTTCAGCTGAGTGTTTACTACCTACTGCCCTTTGACCTCTTTCTGTCTGAAGTCAAATGCAACTTGATGTTTCCGGCACAAGCGTCATGGTTGCATTCTTTTCTTGACTTTACAGTCCTATATTCTGTTTACTGTCAAATATGCAATTACTATGCATTGCTGTGATTTACAATTGTAAAATTATCCTTATCTTATAATACAACCGTGCATTATATTCGTGTTAAGGTGGACTTAATGTTTTCTTTTGTTCCCGGACCCCGAATACATTTAATGCTATGCATTACTGCAAACTATGACCTTTTGTGGCTAACACAGTTTCAACAGCAAAAACTTAAGTTATATTCATTGCTGTGCTATTATAAATGACAGCAGATTGTACTGTTTAGGTGTTGTGAATGTCTAGCTTCCTTAAGCTTTGTGTGTCGGAGTATCATATCAAAAGCTTTGTATATCCTAACTGTCCATATCATCGTCCTCCCTTCTTCCCAGCAAGCCTCGTCCGCGACGTATTTTACTAGGCCTTGTTGTCTTTATGGTTTCCTTTGGTGAAACGTGCGTAAATAGCGTTGGATAAAACGAGAGGTGATTTAGTGGCCTCGTCACAATGCGCCCTGCTCCAGCGGCCGCTTCCTACCTTTGTGTGGCCGAGGGCTCAGGGGTGCGGCAGCGGATACGTGGCCAGGGTCCCGGCAGGCTCCGAGGAGGGAAGGAAACCTGGTGTCAAAGGCGATCGCTTGCTGCTTCTGTTATCTGAGCAACAGACGCTCGCAGTAAGACTCAGTGACAGTCCAGAGACTAAATGTGTGGTTGGGGATATTATATAAGTAGATGCAAAAAAAAAAAAAAAAAATGTCACGGCACAAGTTTTGAAGTATTACACGTTTTAGCATTCACGGGAAACTGAAAATAAACCATTTCCCGAAGTAAAAAGCGGCAAGAAAGCGAGTCCAGTGGAAACCTTGTTGCGTGTGGACTGCTGCTGCATGCTTTCTTTCTCCTGCTCCTCTCCTCTCCGCACAGGCCTCTCCTGTAACCTTGAGTGAAGCCCGCGCAGGCCCCAAGTTCAACGAGTGCACAAGGCATATTTTCGCTGAGCGTGCTTGGACCGCCCCACTAAACCCCTCGACCCCCCCTCCACCCCCCTCCCTCCTCACCATACATACAGCTTTTTTTTCCCCCTCCCCTCCTCCTAAAGAGGACTCCCTGTAGGCCTCGCCTTTCACAGCGCCCGCAAAGGAAATACATTATGTGTAAAAATAATTCCATATGGTGTCATACGATCTGTGTAATTCTCTCTCAATTGATAAAAAAAAAAGCGTCACCTTGTATGCACAATTCCGTCCTTTGTACCTCTGTACTGTATTTACTAACTCGTAACATTTGGTCAACTTTTTTTTCCAACCAGTTACAATGGAGGTTTATACAATTATGAAACAATATACTGCAAATGAGTTCCACATAAGCGCTTACACTTGACTTACTTAAAACAAGCCGTTCAACCGGCTCATCGGGGTAAAAGGTGCATTATCATTTCCTTCTGCCTTGATACATACCTTGAAGTCACTTGTAGGCAGTTTTCTGGAGGTGTGCCTGACATCAGCTGTTGTGGCTTACAGTGAGGCCTCCTGCCTTGGCTGAGGGGAGAGTCTGTGGCAGTCCTACGGGTAGGCTGTTCCAGGTAAGCCCTGCCAAGTTCAAGTGGCTTGGACTAAGCCGTGCACCGCAAATGGGAAGTGTTTCTGCAGGGCTGCCAACCTTGTGATTGCAACAAGCCTGTTGTGCCGTCAGTTTTCAGCAAAGAGATATTGTTTCTTCTACACGCACACATTCAAGCAGGCCCTCAGGAAAAAAAAAAAAAAAAAAAACGTAGGCAAGGAGAGACGTATATATGCAGATGCTCGCCAGGAGTGGGATTATTATAGATTTGGCTCCAGTGGTGGCCCTTTTGATATTCTTTTCAGTGCCCATGATGCAACAATGTGGCTACGATCAGGAGATTATGTTTTTATGGCCTTTGGACAGATTCCACACCAAATTCAGTGCAGCTATGATGTGAAAAATGCATTGCATTTGTGTTAGTTCTTTCTTTTTGCAGAAAATATAGATTAAGGGTTTATGTTTAGTTGAATGACAGTGGCTAACGTGTAAGCTGAAAAATATTTGAAGCACATTGAAAGAGCATTTGTAAGGACTGGGTAGACATTGGGAAAACACCTGGAGGCAAACATAAGCAATGAATATGACATAATATAATAATATTTCTGTCAACATTTGACCGCCTGGGAGGCACCAGTAAGAGTTTAAGAGAAGTAACATGGAAAATGTGTTTTTGTGACTATGTGTACTTTATTTTTTTGGTGCCGCCTGCAGCTTGAGTCGGTGTCGGTGGGGTGTGGGTGAGCAGTCATGATGAACGAGGACAACAAGTCGCAGTCAAACGCAAACCAGGGCCACTTGTTTTATAGTTTGTTGCTCGCAGCTCTTAGACAACCCTGCCAGAAACATTCAACATAAACAGAACAGCCCTGCTTGCCTTCCTGAGCCGAAAGCAGGGCAGAACAGGAACTACCTCTCTCCTCATCCTCCTGCAGCATTTACCCCAACCCTGTTTGCCCTCCCACCCACCCCTGATCTCAGTGAATGAACTTTTGGCATCTCTGATAAAGTGAAAACAACATGCTTGGGCGAGTGGAAAGCAAGGAATGTGGGAGCTGGCTGTGAGGCGGGCATAAAGGCCCCTGTGGTGTGGCCCTGAGTGAACAAATCCTAGCAGGCTGAGGAAGTGGAGGAAGGAGAGCTAGGAGGGTTATACGGATTGGTGGGAGTCGTGCGGGCGGGCTACAGGGAAAAGCGACAAAAGGGGAATTCCCTTTCCTGAACTGAAAAGTGATGGAAAAAGTGACTGCTCGATCACGTTCATGCCGCTTTGTGTCAAAACAGCCGAGCGCTGCCGTCATCTGTGCAAATATTTCAAGAGATTATGGCTTTGGAGCCTCGTGGGAAAGGCTGAAGCAGCGCAGCGAGGACAGCCCGACTTAAACTCGCTTTAACAGAAAGCCCTTCCTTCTTAACTTTATCAGAGCATGAATGTAATCATAAAACCACAACGTTCAAAGGTACTTGTACATAAACACAAGCCTGCCAGGTGAGACCTGATGACATATGTCTTTGTTGTGCGTATCGTCCCAGCACTTTGGTAACAACCCAGAAATACATTTCGAATTTACATTCTCGAGCGAGGGCCAGGCTTGCCGTGCCCGAGGACACTTTGTTTTATACAGGGTGTTCAACATGACCAGTTTACTATGTCAATCTGAGTTGTAATATCTCAATACTCACGGCGCATAATGATATATTCCCAAAAAAACCTGAAAAGCGACTGATGTAATGTGTTCTAACCATGTGACCAAACACTGTGGCCGACTCTCTGGATGCCACGCTTTGCTGTAACATTGTTTATGACTCTCAAACAACAGAATCTGAAATTAATTTAGCGCCTCTCCTCTTCCCACTGTAAACTGGCGCTGTGCAGCCAAACCACATGTTGTTATTGCTGCAGTGGCAGAGGGGGCTGCCCCAGCAGGCCTAAGTCGCACAGAACACATTTGCTCTCTGTTTCTTTGCCAGGAATGTGGAATAGAGTTCTCTTTCTCTCTCTCTCTCTGGCTTTGAATACTCGCTTAGCATGCACTTAAGTATGATTTATAAATCGTACACTTGTGGTGTGGCAAAGGGAAATGCTGTGTTAAACCTGCGAGATGAAATTTGCATTTTGATCTCCTGTAAGACCGAGATGTTTTGTCGTGATTGTATGGTTCTTTGCTGTGGTAAGTGACGGGCTGTTGACTGTATTGAGTCTCTGGGTGTTTTTTGTTTGTATTGTGCGTCTGGGGGCCTACAAACCACAAAGAGCAAAGATGGTTTGCACCTTAACTGCTGTTAGCTGGATATCTCCAGACAGTTGGAGGGTCCGTGAGGAGCGGAGGAGCTCCACTGTCTCTGGATGGCTGCCAGCACTCTGACCTTGTGGCGGGCACAGCCGCTGTCACTCCCCCTTGAGTTATGTGAGAACCTGTTTTATGATGCCGTTTTTTTTTAAACCCCTTCTCTGCATCTG
Source organism: Perca flavescens (assembly GCF_004354835.1). Taxonomy (NCBI): domain Eukaryota; kingdom Metazoa; phylum Chordata; class Actinopteri; order Perciformes; family Percidae; genus Perca; species Perca flavescens. The sequence goes on from NC_041349.1 coordinate 22,906,523, forward strand.
CCTAGGGCTCACCAAATGAGCCCTTACCTGGTACTGTGATTCCACGAGAACCCCCGACACTTTTCTTTATAAGAGTAGGGGTTTCTGTGAAATTAAACTCCCATGATTTCCCTTTTGCCCTGAAAGCTTCACTCCCTGGTCCTGTGCCAGTGGAGACCCCTCTTGTTCCCCGACCTCGATCCCCACACATGCTTTGATTCGGGCCAGCTCGCACTTGGGGGCCTCCGTCTCCAGGCTCATTAACAGGAAAGGAGGGGTTTTACTGGCCATGCGGCAGGCAGCCGGCATTTAAACCACCAACAAGCTCCCCAATCGGCCTGCTGCATCTGAACAACGTACACCGTTGAGAGTTAAAACATCTTTCCGTCATTACTGCACTCATGGGAGTAGGACGTTCAGAAAGGTGTGGGTCTTATTATATTAGAACTAAATCTCTTGAAGATTGGTCTGCACCTTGCCAGAAGGTACCGTCCTTACCCATGTGGAACACAAGTAATATCTAATCCACATGTAGGATCGGGTACATAACATTTTAGATGCTAGGGCCAATGCAATAGGTAGCTTTTTGGTTTTGATAACCAGGCCTGATCAGGAGAAATGATGATGCAGCAGCACAGTAGCCTGGGTAGTAAAAAAGAAAGCTACAAGACTGCGTTCATTTGCACCTGCCGCTTCATTCCCTACTGGAGTTGTAATGGCAAAAATAAACTGGCTCGACATCTGTTGGCAATGTCAGTAGTCTGTTTTTATGCTTGTAATGACACATTAAACTCTGTGGTTGATCCCACCCCCCTCTTCTCCACCCTATGTCCCGTTCCAGCGGAGCAGTGCGAGCAAAATCGTCTGAATGAGTGCACGCTTTGTTTTCTTTGTCTGTTTTGGGCCAAGATCTGGTCTTAGATGTGGTGGCATTCTATGATCGGATAATTCCTTACACGTCCCCAGTTTTAAGGTGTGTGTGCACATGTGTGTGTTTGTGTGCGCTTTACCGCTGCTCACTTGGCAGAGCCCAGGGAGTGCAAACAGTGGCAATGGGTGGCAGGGATCCTCGGTGGCCTCTCGCCCAGCTGGAGGAGAGACATTTGCCCTGTGAGGGGGCACCCAGTCGCCCTGGCTCGGCCTGCTGCTCTCGCCAGTGGGAACTCCTCTTGGCTGAAGCCTGACACCGGCGTAAGCGCTGACAATCACTGACACATCACTGACACATCACTGGCTGAGGCCTCACGGACACACAACATTACGCAGGACTGAGTCAAACTGAAGGGACTTTGAGTCCGTAATGTTATTTTCATCTGTAGATATCAAAACTATTGACATGAAACGAGAGCTTTTTTTTTTTTGCTTCTTTTTCTTACTTTCCTATTTCGAGAACATTTTGAATTATTTTCACATGGATCACTTTAAAATTCAAAGTAGTTGTACAGATTTGCTCAGTGATTTTCATCGCAATTTGTAGTGAAATACCAGGGGTACGGCTGTCAGAGTGGGATTGGTGTGAGTTAGAGATGTAGATACAGTACCATTGCAGCTCCTAACTTTGCTCCCTTATCAGGGCAGACCAGAGCTCCATCAAATACATCAATAAAACAACACGTTGTGAACTGGTTCAGGCGCTTTCTCCACCAGCTGAAAGTCAGAAATCAGGCCGCATTTTTCAGATGTTTTTCAGAAAGGTACGAAAAACCAAACAATGCAGTATTTATTAACTGGACATATGTGTGTGTGTTTGTGTGTGTGTGGAAGTTGAAAGGAAGTTGGCGGCTAAAACCAGTTAAGCCTCGCTAGTATCACAACCAGGCTGTCCCTGAACTATGATCTGTGGGCCAACTTGTCTCTCTTGGGAGAGTGGGGAATTTCCCAGACCCCTAAACACCCCCACCATCTCTCGTTCCCTCTGTCCACCCCTCCCTCCAGACCAGTCCAGACGTGCAGGTTTGAACCCTCTCTCTGTGTTTCTGGCCTCCCATGCCCGTTGCCACTCAAGCAGCAGGGGTCCAGTGCATTTGTCTCATAATTATCCGACTGG